>NW_026109241.1:0-64800 GCF_024516045.1 Bombus affinis
TTTTGTAATTTTTGTGAAATTACTGATATCAGTTCAAATTTGTGACAAAATACGGAAATAAATACGCGGGAAATTCTTAATTTTTATTCTAACATTTCTCTTAGATATTTTCGAAACTATGGTTCTTTACCCGGTCGTTTATAACATCTACGGAACTATTGGTGAATTTGTTCAAGAAGGAATATATTTACACAATGCACTCTACAATGTAGAACAGGATTTAAATCATGATTTATTCAGTTATTCACGACTTCCTTATTCTCTCTCCATCCTCTTTATTGCTTAATCCTTCATTGTGTCATCGGTATTTAACAATTTGCGTATATGTGGTTGAAATAGCGGTTCAAGTAACCGCAAAATGAGTTCCATTTACCACTGTTGAAGGCGATTAAGAAAGTTTAATTAAGGCCAACTACGATGGTACGTATGGACGTTTGAATATTCGCACAGTGGATAAATTCCCGGCGACGAGGACTCGTTCAAGCATGTCAACTCTTTATCTTAAACCGTTTTAATTACGATGGGACACGGAGTGGAATCCGCTAAGTCGATATGTGCAGATGGCATTGACGTGCACCTCAATACAACTACGATCACGTGAATGAAGTAAGTCTGTTCGTGGCTCCTTATTCTACTGCGAGAGTCCTTGCGTTTTGAGTATTCTCAGAAGAATCATAATGCAACGAAACGTAGCTATTACCACGCTTTTTAGCTTCAATAATTCTTATACAAGGTATTTTCTATTTTGTCGTTAAAAAGGTAAGGGAATTTTCAAGCGAAAATAAGAGAAATCTGTTGTAGCGAATTTCACAGTAAACGCTTTATTACAAAGTTATCAGCCACTATTGAACACAGTTTGAAATATAAAATATGCGCATGGGAACAAATTTGTTGTTGCAGAATATATAAAAGTAACAACGCAGGAAGAATTAACACAACTAATTAATAAGTTAGTTGTTGATATTTGATAATATTCTCGCGATATCTTCAATATAATAAATTTGATTTATTTATTTATGATTTATGACGAGTTGGTCGACTATTTTTACACATTTATGGGAATTTTCAAGCTGCAAAAATACACAGAATATAAAACATAAAAAATGTATTTGAGTATTTTATTTACAAGTTCATGTCAGGTCTTACTAACGAAATGTTGTTATTTGTTATATTTAATAAATAAAATAATTCTCTACCTCGGGTGCATTTTT
Source organism: Bombus affinis (assembly GCF_024516045.1). Taxonomy (NCBI): domain Eukaryota; kingdom Metazoa; phylum Arthropoda; class Insecta; order Hymenoptera; family Apidae; genus Bombus; species Bombus affinis. Next base: position 1,212 of record NW_026109241.1, read on the forward strand.
TAAATCAATTTTATATCCATAAAAATATGCACATTTGCATAAATAGTTTACTGCTAAATTTTATGTAATATCTTTTTCTTATTTTCACTGTAGATTATGCTCTCATAGTTTGACTAAAAAAATTTTACGTTTTACACACCCTACGTGCGATACATATATCACATAAGCGAATTATAACTCGGCTAACATTTCTCACACGTTAATTTGGAAAAATATCGGCGATCGTACAGCAATAGAGTCAATAGGGGATCTTTTCGCTTGAAAGATCGACGAGCAACTTTTTAATTCGCTACAATCTGCAGTTGTTTCAATATTTAACCGTATCGTGATACGTTTTAGTCCGTTTGTATACAATCTGTATGAAACAGAATCATAAAGCTTTTAATCCTGTTCAAGCAATCTAGTGAACCATAATGGCATGCATTCCTTTATTGTGAATTCTGCCGTAAAAACAATAGATGTTATGAATATTTCTCATACTCTTTCTCGATTTACGTGCACATGGATTAATAAATATCTATAATAATTGTTTCGAGAACCTAAACACCCACGGAAGGATATCAATTTGGGCCAGAAAAAGAACTCCACCAGTGAAAAACAGCATCGATCTCAAAAAGTAAAATTCTAGCAGTAAAAAGAAAACAGCACACGCGTAACAAAAAGGACGATCTAACAATAAAAATAATGTTTAAGTGGGCGTAACAATATCAGGAGGATTTTAGAAATGAGAGAGACACTTTGACGATTACGATAGAAGAAATTACAATACCAGGAAATAGTAGAAAAACCAACGTAAAGATACAAAATCAAACGGATATCATCGATCAAAAGGCGCAGAGATTGCTAAAAGAGATTGCAACGATAAATGAAGGTATTGGAGGAAGAAAATTCTATCGACGAAAGAGATAGAAAGAAAGAAAGAACGTGAAAAGGAGAGGGGCGAATTGCACGATGTCTTGACTCGGAAACGATCTGCAAATTCCTAAGATATTCTAGGGTTTATAGGGGCGTATGCCAGAAATCCAAGGACGACTTAAGGTACAATGGAATTGAACTATAAAGTTTTCAACGCGAAAGTACGATAGTACCATCTACGTATACATGTTACACATCGATATCATGTTATGCGTGTAACTGAATGTCGCTTGCATCCACCCATCACCTTCTGCCATTACAATTATATTAACTTTCCATGAATATCATCGCAATAAATCAAGAATCCATTTAATGCACCGTAGCTGTAACATTTCTATGCGAACTTATATTCAGCGATTCCTTATCGGTAGAATATATTAATTTCCATCGAGATCTGATCGATGGAATGAATTATGCTTGGTTACCGCGTGACGGCCACCTCGACATCAACGTGGTAAACGACGTCAATGGTGAAACTCGATCAGGTTGATCGAAATCGAAGGATCACCGATTCACAGGGGTAGCTTGCTATATCGCGACCGGTCGACGGCCGGTGGGGGTTGCTTCCTGGGTCGCACTTTCTGGTGTGGGTAGAGCAACCACCGCCAGTAGTATCACGGTGACGAGCAGACGCGGTTGTCTTCTACCTTTCTCGCCGATTTCTTGGTTTTCGTTCAGTATCCGCTACGGCCACCCTCGAAACGACGTTCATCAATCGTAAGTAAATTGTCACTATTCTACGACACGTAAATTCCTCGAGACATTTGAATCTTCCTTCCCGGATTTTCGCCCCGTTTGTCACTTTGCCTCCTTTTGTCCTTTCGCGCGTCTTGTGTGATCAATGACGGGACGTGGAAATCAAGCGTAGATCAAAGTAAAAGTGAGGAAAAGTTTGTGTAACGATACTCTGCTCTATTGATATTTCTAGGTATGTGTGGAATTTCTGGCGCTCAATTCAAAAATAAAAGCTGCACGTTCGATCGGTAAAACAGTCGATCAACTCCTAACGTTCCGACGCAGTTACGTTGCACAAAGTGTACATTTTAATCGATAAACTTGCATGTATCGCGTAAATGATGTTTTTGTAAGAACGGTGCGTGCTTTTCATCGATTTTATTGGCTACGGGCAATCTGTTCCATAGAGTCTATTTAGATTAAACCACAGTTTTTCGTCGCGTGAGACCAGACCGCAGCATCTAACAATGCGATGTCTATAGTCACGTCATTGCATTACACGCCCCCCTCGTCGGTTAAACGATCAATTTTAATTACGCGCACGAAATTGTGCCGCTAATTTAACGAGTAACTGACATGCCAGATCTCGTCACTAATCTTCTTGTTCGACACTCAATGATGTCTCCTTCGTTTTATTCAAATTGTATGCAAATACGCGTTGGATAGTTATCGCTCCGACGAAGTTACCGCGCGGACCACGACATCTATGTTCGATATCAACGTGAAAATTCAACGACACGAACTTTGAATCGGACACAAGAGGTTAGGAATTTGCAGTTTGCTTTGCATTTTCTAACTAATATAACTAGACAGAAGCTGAACTATCTAAGGATGATAGAGCGGATGACTATTTCTGGAAATTGAATTATTATTTTATCGCTAGATAAAAAGAAACATTCACTGGCGAACACTCCCTTACCCTCACGCAGGCACTAGCTGTACACACATGCACATATCTTAACCTAAGCCTACGTGTCTCGTAAGAACTGTACCATCTCGTTGTTGTCTGCTGATTTTAAAACTAAACAGAAGCTGTATTCCTTTAAACTATTTACAATGTAACATTTATCCTAACTCATACATTAACGCTACAATTAATAAATTCAAAGAACGCCGTTTCGGGGATAGCAGAGCGTAGGTAGAGATTTCTACCAAAGCTATTAGTCGAGAAATTCTGATTAATTAACATTACAAGTGGCAATTTCCTAGAGAGAAACAAATCAGAATTATTTTGTCGAGGACTGTTACGTGTTAGAGTACGTAGGGGTATTTTGTAATTTGCATTTATCCGGTATAACTTAATATATGGAAATTTATATTTTTATTCGTGTTTTTAAATTTTGTTCATTATATTTGTCTTAATCTTGTTTCGATTAAGATTTTCATTAGAATATTTCTATACGAGTCTACCGTGTTATCTGTTTGACAGATTCAATAACAAATTAGGATTGTTCTTTCGAAATAGAATTGTGACACGTTGAATAGGAAATTTTCTAACTTGCATCCTTGTGGTGAAAAATTTATATGCTTTTCAATCTGAAAATTTTACTTAAAGGAAACTCGCCTTTCCTTTAGAACTTATGCTTTTCGTTGAATTTTGATCGATTTTCATTGTGAATTACTACGCTAATTTTGTGCAGAGAAACAAACACAGATTTGTTCTTTTGATAGAGATCTGTTTTATGTTAAATGGAAAATTCCTACGTAAAGGTTTCGTCCATGGCATTTTCCTACCGTCTTGATCGTTGAACCTCGATCGATAGAACGTCTCTAACGATATTTTAACATTCCGGTTATTTTGATAATTGAACGTTCCACGGGAGAATGATTCTCCATGACTTATTATCGTGTTTGGCCTCCTTGCTTCCGTGACGATCAATATTTGGATCGTGGCTTGCTTAGGATGCTTAAGGTTAGATTAACTCGTATTTTTATGCGTCCCCAGCTCGCGTTATCGGATCGCGCACCTTTTACGACCAATTTCCCGTTTCTTTCCGGCATTCTGCACCCGATCGCCACATTTACGGCGTCGAATCGATGAAAATGTAACACAAAGGTTGCAAAGATGGACAACGAATTACGTAACACAAAGGTTGCCAGCACCGACGAAGAATTCCGTGATGCATTCAGACAACGCGTAAGAAACCGACTCGTTCTCTCTCAGAAGCACTTTCGATTAATTTAACATCGAACTGGTCTATGAAAAGCTTTCAGAAATTACATTATTTAGGAAACCGGTGGTGAGATGCATTCGCGATTCGAACGAGATCAAAGGAATTTTCTCGAATCTTCTAATTCGATTTTAGAAAAATACGATCGCGAGCTGCCTTTATTGTTACATCCTTGCGTTCGTAGTGTCGCACGTATATTCTAAAAGTGTCACAACTGAAAACTATGAGGAAAGAACACGATAAGTTTCTTATTCTCTTTTGATAAAAAACAGCTTTATAATTCAGTACGCCGTCGATCAGCCTATTACCTCAATTGCTTTTTGACTCTGGAAGTAAACATACGTTTCCCCATTCTCTTCGCAAATTTTCGAAATTTATCTTGTTTCATTCGTTTATTCATACGGGCAATACTCTTTGGTTTAAGCATAATCAACACGAACATACATTTATCAACGTTTTACGGTTTTATCCACTTTACCCGGAAACACGTGCGTATCTCGAGAACAATAAAACAGATATTACACGATTTCGAGGGGTTTATCATGGTGATGTTTATTTCACCCCGAAGAGTCCTTGAAAAGCCCAATATTTTCTTATTCCACGTTCCTGCAACCACCATACAACATCAAAACATTTTCAGAACATTACCTGCTTCTACTACTACGTACTTTCCGCATAAAATATTATCGAAATATTAAATCTCAAACTTGATATATCGACATTATTGGCGTTATCCATTTCTCCGGTAGACTTTATACATCATTGATGGTTCTAAAAAGAGCTGTTTATGCGAGTACGTGTGTATGCACCGAAATACTATCCCTGAAACGACTAGTCGTTTCTAGATGTTTAATACAACTTCGCATCCTTCTTAAGAATTAATGTCCGGATATGGGTTTATGCAAAAAATATAAATAAGAAGCGCTTCAACGTCAGTTATGAAAATATGAAAAAAAAAGAATATAGTTCCCATTTAAAAAACACAAGCGTTACTTTCACAGGGCTTTTCAAAGTTATTCCAGCATAAAATAAATATCGGCATAATATGACCCCGTCAAAATTGTATAACATTTGCCTGAAAATCAATTTTCTTGTCTCATCTATAGTTTTCGAAATATTTCCAGATAAAACTGACACACTGTATAATTGGAATATGGCGTTTGTCATACGTGATACAAAGACGAAGACGAATGTCAAGCGTTTTAAATGTATTCTTATAAACGTGGGCAACGATTTACAGAAAAAGCGTAGCTGGCGCGTGAGCGAGTGGCGTGGTCACATATACGTTTAACACAACTAAATATCGGATGTATAGAATAAGGGAAATTTTCTGAATGTCCCCGGAGAAACATCGAGCTCCGATAGCTGCAGAATTTCCCAGCAATTTATAATATAGTCGTTTGCAATTTTGAAGACAAATGTAGTAGCATTGGCAATGAATCTATGCGGTTCCAACGTAAACAACCCGAGAGACGTTAAAAGTAAATCGTAGTTTTAAAAAATTGCTGCAGCGGAGTCGCCAATTTTAGAAACAACAAAACGAAGAATTCTATGTAGAGAGAACAGTGTTCGAGATGCGGGACAAACAGAACGGTATAGAGTTCTCTGTTAGAGGATTTTAAAAATTTGCCGACGGTCTAGCGATAATGGCGATATTCTTGTAGCTGCTTCGCAATTTGGAAGATTAGGCGTAAATATAATTATTAAGACAAAGTACTATTTTTATATTCTCATTTTATATCTCCGATTTTCTTTTAATCTCTCTTTGGCTGTTTTCTTATCTAAACTCTGTTGAAAGGATTGAAAGTGAATTAATAGATGACGTACGCTAAGAACTCTACTCAAAATCTCAGTCTGTATCGTAAAATCATTTGCAGTGTACATGGAATCGAATAACAAGTGATACAATAATAATATAAATATCAGAATTGATGAAAATTGAGATCAAGAAATAGAAGTATAAAAAGAATATTAATTATGTTACATCAGATGGACGAGAGACTTCATCGTCTAACGTTTTAAATGAAATAACAATTCTTAAACGTTTCGATAATTTCTTAGTGATTCTTCAATTTTAATCAAGTTATCATGTTTCTGTTATCTCAATTTGTATACATGTCTGACATGTTAGTGCACGTTCCATTCGAGATCGGAAGCGGAAAATTACTTTGCGCGCGATCCAAATCAAACGTGAATCTGGCGAATCGGCCAGTTAAACGTACGTTGAACTTAATTATAAATAGGTGCAACGTCTTTCGTCGTTCGATGTTCTGCGTTAGAAATTACGACGATGCATGCATTGAATTTTATTCGGCTTTTTCGGATAACAACGTTTATACGCGTGTTTCATATTTATGGAATTTTGATTACGCCTTTATGGGTACCTACGTGAGCTATACTCTCATTAAATCAAATGGGTGCCGTGTAAACCAAACGAGATTAGCTGAACGTCGTTTTGGAGCAAAGAGACTTTAAATTGCGATTATTTCCACATAACATGCAGAAAATCGTTTTCCCTAAGTCTAATCCTTGAACGAGGTGGCACGAACTTTCGTAATATCGTGACTGTTTAAGAACACGATAATTTTTTCCTCGAGAATGAATAATACAATCGTGTTGTTTGATTTTCTACATTGTGATCGATAAACTTCGCAAATGTTGGACGATAATTTTGAGCTAAATTAATCGACATCGATAATATGGTGAACGATAATGTTACGATCAGCGTGCAAACCACTAGTTTGTTCGATTTCTTTCTCGTAGAGTTTATTGGATGACAAACCTTTTAATAATTCACGTTTCCTTTGTCAGAGATGGAAGAAAGGTTGTAATAAAACCTTTTCGCATCATCTTTTGGATTCTTCTTTTCTGGCAGATTTAAATGATAATTTAATATTATTTGTCGTTGTTGATTTATACGTCAAAGTTCAGAAGCACGTAAGCTTGTTTCGAATAGAACATAATATAACTGGGAAATTAGAAATGGAAACCAGGCCAATTTTATTCTACGTTAAAGCTATCGTGCAATATCGCGATACATTTTTTTTCAATAATTAATATGCAGTAAAAGAGATGGTTTCTGTATGTGTGAAACATTGTGATACACATTTTACATAAACAATTTCAATTTCGTATAATATACATATCCAAAAAATATACATCGCTGTCCATGAGTACTAGGACACGTACAGAAAGTTAAGTAAGCCTCGGAAACTTTATTTTAACACTTTCACATCCTGTAGCATTAACGTGTTGTCCAATGCAGACCAAGTGTCCGGTGACACCACGTTGGTATTACGAGCAAATCGATCCTTTGCGTAAACTTTACGAATTTGAAACTCCGGTTGCTGATTAAAATTACTAGGAAATTTGTACACGTTGATAATATTTATGAACGAGGTCGTATGTTGAGTTCACAAGACGACAATAAGTTACAGTGATATTCATCATTTACCAATTTCAAAATGTACCTTTCCTACCTTATTTGACGCATCTAACAGTCATCTATAACAGTCTCGCGTTCCCTTAGCCTATCACGACAGCAACCATATCGAAGATAATATCGGAATATGAGTCGCGTGTTCGTTTTCACTGGCAATAAAAGGGCAGGAATTACCTGGTTTCAGAAGAAACAAACCGTATCAAAGCCTAGGATTTTTTTTCTTATTTTTAATCTCGTTGAGGATGTTACGCCGCGCAACACATCTGCACGCCATCCCGCGCGGCTTGCCAACCAACGGTCTACCTGTCGTCCTTCTAACACTCCATAGGCCCAAGGACCCACTATAAAGTTGCAATTCTAGCTGCATTGTTCGCACACATGGTCTAAGCACATCTGTTTGCCAGAAGACTTTCTAATTCCAGAAGTGTTTTCGGCCGGTTTTTAGAAAGGTCCTTGGGTTTATTATGTGCTCTTAAGAATTACGAAGAAAGCGGAGATATACCTAACGGAAAATCTGAGTTTCCCTATAAACAATGTCGCCTAGGACCCAAGTTCGTAGGAGGTTTCTTCCTCCTCTCTTCCTTCCTAACATTGGTCCCAACCAATCGACATCGCGGATTATTTCCCTCACTTTACTAACTGAAAATGTAAGCAACGAATCCGCGTTCTTCGTTCAAAGGGCACACCCATACCAAGCTTTCCTCCGTATTCACATTAGAATAAGCTTCAGAGATTGATCGTCTCTCACGGTGTCTAGAGTTCCCACAATCCCTATAACTCTCACCGTTCCTGTATCTTTCTGAGTTCCTTCATCATTTCTCAAGGTGCCTACACGGCCTAGAGTCTTCTAAGGCTCTCACTTATCCAGAACTCCGACAGTTCCTATAACTCTCAAGGGCCTAGAGCGCCTAAAGCTCTCCTTCTCTCATCCAAGACTAACCCTTCTCTCGTTATCTGTATCTTAATCAACGGCGTTACTACTTTGTGTGATTGTATAAAGTGTTGGAAATATACATTATTATAACTCTGACTCCCAGTGTTATACCGCATTAACCACCCCGATTATCCTAACCGAAATACGGGGATCGAACTATTCGTGGTGTCGATTATTCCAATCGTAACGGGAATTTACGACTCCCGTTGACGCGTATTCCAACGACCGCGTCTCCCCGCGATAGCTCGAAAAAACAGAGGAGTATCGCATTTATTAGTCGTTGCCACGTTCTATGTAGCTTATTCGTCGGGAAATTTTGCTGTAACAGAGCGCGAAACGCGTTATCAGAAGCGTTAACGTTAAGTAAGAAATAAAAACGAGTTACGGTTTCTTTACTGTTTAGCGACTTAATTTGCTGCGGATGAAACAACTTTGTTCAAGTATATATTCTAGGAGGAAAGAAGTTTTCTATAAAAAGCAAAGTTTCAACAAGGGGAAACTGAACGATCTACGATCCTGAATGGATTTAATAAGTTTCGTACGGGTGGTAAAAGAAAAGAGCAAAAGGATAGTAACCCTAAATCTTGAGATAAACTGGTAATGTCGGCAAAAATCCCCTTTGTATACGTTCCACGCGAGAATTTCATAGATTATCCTGCGAAATGAGAATTAACGTGCGCCGAAATCTAGAAGAGCAACAAAACAGCGTAGGAAAAAACGAAAGAATACAAAAAGCATTTGAAGATAAATATACCAGGTCCGGAACTTACGTTCAGCTTTGATTTCCTCTAATTGAGTATGTTGAGTATGGCGATTTGTACAACTTCAATTTCGCTACCCGTTACAGCTGGTTTATTTCCGACCTAATTTCCAATGTCAACAGAAGCTACGAGAATAAAAAAGCGAGACATTTTTAGTTCAGTTTTTTCCTCTAGCTCAATTTTGCGAAAATTCGTATCGTTCTCGAAAAAAATAGAAACTATTACAAACAATTTTTATTATTTTCTTTCGAATAGAACGGGATCAGGTTCGGTTCTGTTTGATTCTAGTACCATTTGCACGCGCAAAATCCACCCTTTACGAGCTTCGGCCGAGATTTTGCCTTCAAGGCAACTCTCGAATTACGCGACCGGTTGTAAAACAACACTTCTCCTGCAACCGTGCCTTTTTCTGCAGAACGATTCGTAGAAGCAAAACTTTTTCAACCTTTTTTATAGATGGTTTTCGCGTTTAATTCTCAGGGAGCGTGAATTTTAATGTCGACATCTTCTTGACCCTTTTCAACCCCTTCAAGTGACCCTCTTGCCAGCGAAACGTTCGTCAGAGGTTAAGAATCTACGCGAATCCGTGGATTCGAACAATAAAAGCGAAAGCCACTCCTCGAAGGAACGTCATTTCCAACCAGCCGTCCTTTTACATTCCGATTTTTGTTTTAACGTTGCGCCTTAATTATCGCGATTTAATTTATTTCAGCGTTACCTTGTCGTTCAAGCTGGTCCAGTTTCGAAATGTTACGGCTTGCCAGGGTTGTCGCGTGACGTTCGAATCTATAGCTTCGATAAGAAAGTTTTTTTTAGCAGGAACATGAATGATTCATCCTGTGACCGCAAGAGTCATCATTCTCGCCACGACAATTGCGGTTGAGTGATTAAAACGGTTGAATGAGTTCCAGCGAAAATTCACGAGAGAAGATTCTGAGGATTTATGGCAGTTCGGAATTCCGTTCGTCCAGAGAGAATCAACGTTCTCACGATCCGACGTCTTTAGGATTCTTCTCGCTATGGAACGTGCTGACTTTCAGGTCGTTGAAAATTTCACTTGGCACAAACAGCCGAATTCCGGATGGTAATTTATTGAATTTTTGACGCGAGCGAATCTCCAATATTTTCGTCCAGACATTTTCATCCTTTGGTTATCGAACTAAAACTTTCGAAATTTTGTTGCTCTTTTTCTACTAGTTTAAAGCATACGAAATGTCATGTATTCAAATGAAGATCTAGTTGGACATGATTTAGGACAATATACTTTTTCAACGACTTATCTTGTTTCTCGTTATTCCACTAGATGTTACAGGGTCCTCTAGCTATTATTAATATTACGAGGGAAATTTTACAACTTACAAAGTACCAGTATAGATAAATACTCTCGCATAACAATGACAAGTTTGATAATAAAACGAATGAAATTTTACGAGTACTTAGTATCTAGTGATAATATGCACGACCAACAAAATTTATCTCATACACGCGAAATGTGTATATACGTATAATATATAGTAATTATAACAGCCAAATTACTGTACGTGGTCACAGTCCAAAAATCGTAAACTGTATTATTCACAGGTAAGGGAAACTGTTGGTAAAAAGTTTCTACTGATAAAAATTTCGTTCACGGAGGTAACCACGTATCTGTGTCCACGTATTTCATGTTCCTGGATATGTAGTTCACCGGTACATGACGTCTATGAGGAAGCATCGCTACAATACAGTCCGATTTTCCCTACGTGTTACTCCTCTTTGTCTAATTCAACGCGTTCTTCTTTCGTTTTATTTCGTCTCTCCACGACGTCTGTCGTCTCGATTTTTGAGCAAGTCCAAGGATATCGACGTTAGATCGCGAGATAAAGGTTTCTGGACAGAAAAAGAGTATCTTGTTTAATTTACCCTCGATGATTAATCCATTCTCTGTCTGCAAAATGATTAATGGCCACGAAGAGGAGAAACTTTTTTCGTTCGCACTTAGACAGTGTACTTTCGTTTGCTATGATGTTGATCGGATAACTAAAACACACAAAGTTGCGAAATGGAATTGTGCAGAATGTTGATGATTTATCAGAAAGTTCGTTTGTTGATCGTTTACCACGCCGTACTCGATAAGTTAATTCCTCATCAGTTATGGATCGTTCGGAACTCCGTCAATTTTACTTTTTTTATAGAAAAAAGGCAGATCCGTCTTAGGATCTAACAGACATTTTTTTCACTACTTTCGCAAATTAATTCTGCAGCTATAATCAAGCAAAAAATGTGGTATAATATAAATCCAGGTTGTTGGAAGCTTTATTAAAAAGGTATAATAAAAATACGAAACACGAAGTGGAAAATACTTTGACCTTTAATATGCACTTTTATATTAAAAAGAAAGGTACATCGAACAAATATTGATACACGTGTTTTGAATTAATACAGAGAGTTGATTGATACATTGAAATGAAGCACGATTAAAATGAGTTTTACGAGGAAATAAATTTAATCTTTTATCGTTATTAGGTTGGTATCGAACGGTGAACATTTTGAGATGGAGTATCTACACCAAACAAATAGTCTAATAGTCTGACTAGTGATTATAAAACTATTCTCATTTTATAGCACAGTAATCGCAAGTCCATTCCGTGACTTTTATTACAACTTTTCAGTCAAATAAATATTTTTTCCTTGATTGTAAACATATCGTATTACAACATAATGCGCTAGAAACGTTTGGTTATTGAATTTTAGGACACCCTGTACATAAACAATTAATACGCTTGTCGCTAAAATTATTTCGATATCAATTTATTTCGATATTAATTTCGTAAATCAAATTTCGCCATGCGATTGTACATATATGGAAATATTTGTATTTAACAATGCAAACTGGCGCTGTTGTAAAGATTGCTTTTATAAAAAGAAATGAACGTGTTTTTTCTGAAATTCGAATTACGGAACATGGAATATGGTGACACAATACAACGTGGGGGGAAAATAATTCTATGGGTCGAGGTTAATAAACATTGTCATGGAAGTGACAGCATAGGAGAGATGCGTAAATATACGTAATTCGATCCGAACAAAGGGAATTCGTTTGATAAAATAGAGATATAGTCGAGTAGTTTTTCGTACGTGATCGAAAAGTTATAAATATTTCGCGTCAGCTTAAGCTCCAGCTTGCTACCGGATTTGACGAAGATATCGAAACGTTCCCTCAATGAAGTTGCCGCGATGTACTTCGAATTACGATGGAAATGCAAATCGATCGACAGTCTAGCAACTAATTTAAACGTGGATTTCTTTCTTCCCCTTTAAACATTACCATTAAACCTGAATTTGATAGATTAATGTTACACGAGTGATGTTGTAGTTTCGTCAGAGTCGAAAGACTTTTGTGGAAATATGGTTTTTGATCAATCTTCTTCCAATTTTCGAAGGAACCCTGTTGGAATAAAGCTGAGTCTCATTTATATTTAAAAGAGATTTTCACGGAGAGTAGGCGAGATCTAAAGATTTTCACAGCAAAGCGTATCTTGGATCACCATAATTCTCCGTCGAAACGCTTTCGCCGCGAAAAAGAAAAAAAGAGCTGATTTATCAATCAGAAAACGTCAACTTGGTCGTCTTTTTCGAAGCTTATACGATCCATTGTAATCCTACCGAGCGAACTTCGCTGTAGTATGTATTTGAAACTCGAATAAAGTTCGGGATGCATGATAAAAAAAAAGCACTTCACCGTTCTCTTTCGATGTATGCCTTCGTCCCTTCTTTAGAATGGGATTTATTAATTTCTTTTTATCCACGAATCTTTCTAGAACGAAATAACGAGACGTGGAAAACCATTCCATCGTCCTTTTCCGATTTACAGTTGCTTCTCTCCTTTAAAATAAGATTTATTAAACTCCATGAGTCTTCGTAGAACAGAATGGTAAATCGCAGGATAAATTATATCGTAGAATAAATTATAGCGCGGACTGTTCGATTCATATTACATAGATTTTTCATTCTGAGTAGCGATAAAAATCATCGAGCAGCGAGGAGAAATTGAGTTTCATCGGCTGTAGCGATTCGTACGACGATTAAAAATATGAGGAGAAAAAATATTATTTGTTATGAACAACGTTAATTAGAAGCATATTTTTCATTTCATGTCTGATCGGTGATGTAATCATTCGTGTTCTTTGGTTGTTCCCGAGAAATGTTAAAGGGACGCTGTCGAATGAGATTAACGATGTCAGGAACGACGACGATCGTATCTTCAAAGGACGACACCAATTAACATAGACTAAGGGTGTAAGTTTCATCTAATTACATCGTGCTGCGTACAAGAATTAAAGGAATTAGTAGGTTATTTTATCGTGAAGAATTTGGATGCAACATTCTAATTGAAGATTACAACATTAGAAATTCAATAATTGGATGGTTGAAAGAAAATTTACAATTTGAAAAGTTAATTACTCATCGTTTTGTAAATTCGTTGCTGTTACTTTTCTGGAAATTTCAACGATATAAATGACGATATAAAGTAACGACTTTAAAGATACAACTTTAAAGTTGGACGCTTCGAACTTCGACTACTTTGGCACTGTTTTGCAGATTAAATATTCTCAACTGTTGTTTGTTCATTGTTAGAACTCGTTACTAAAACAATTAATCCTCTGTTCTCTGGTTTATTTTTAATATACTAATTCATTACTACGAAACTCTCGATTATTTTAGTTATTCAAAGTGCTGCAAATTTACTAATTTAGGTCAATAACAATATTCTTCGCTTCGACAAAACTTTCATCACAAGATTTTCTGATATAATACAATTGTATGCTGATTACTTTTCAAATTATTTGTTTCTTAATTAAATCTAGCTGTTACAAACCTTTGTCTGAATCAAAATCTTTGTACACGTCACGAGACATGGTTACACAGTTCATCAAATCAATAGTAATATGAGACTCTCGATTGGTATTAAGAGTGGAACAATATGAAAGGCAAAGTTCATCGGTTACAGCTATCTAGATGCTTCGACAGAATCGATTTTGGTGGAAACTGGTATCCAATAGTTGGCTTTATGTTCTTCCGGATCATCAGCTCGATACGTGGGAGAAAATCGCTCGATTAAAGCCTATTTGAACTCTCGAATTCGATAACTAGCTATTACGACTGTCAACTTCGAATTAAGTTGCTTCTCCCACGACTTTGATCTTTCGACCATTTTGTTTCCAATCGTTGGTTCGTTGGATAAGCGATACTAATGATTTTTTGATGAGAAGTTCGATAATAGGATTGCAGGTATGCAGCTATCGACGATAGCTGCAGACGAAGGCTGAATTTATGATGTCGAATAGTTGAAGCGCCGATCTGATGGAAGTTTGCCGAAGCGATTAGAATTTCGAAAGCATTACAAAGCGGTTAGTTATCTCTCTATCACTGAGAAATATGCAATTTTAATAATTGTAAAAATAAAAAATCTGGAACCTGTTGTTTTATCATTTTTGTCATATTGAATTTTATTGCGTTATGGTACCCATTTTTTAAGGCTAATTTTATTACTAGTACGCTTTGTATCAAATTTTTGGAAAATTTTATTGGATTGCAAAAAGGGATCGTATATGGCGCAATAAGGTTGATGCACAACTGTAGCATTAAACATTTCTCCTATGAATCTAATTTTATTACTATCGTGCATCGAATGTTATTACAAAGTTTACAAATTTTCATCGTTATCGCATTTGAAAAAGAACCGTACAGGTGTAATAAGCTTGGTGTATCATACTAACGTCAAACTTTCTCTTTTGAAGTCAGCATCTTGCAATTACGCTTTGCTTTAAATTTGTTTAAATTCCACCGCAGTCGAATGCAAAGAAAAATCATATACAAGTTATAATATGATTGTTGCATCGTTTGTTCTACTCTTAAGAGGAAACATTTCGAGTACTACGTTTCCAAATTGCGACAGTTGTTTCTAACGAATGAATGAAGATGACTTAACTGAACGATTAATAGACGTATTACGCGAACCTGCACATTCCCGCAGGAGATTGTCGTGTTTGTTCAGACACGAAACTTCTGCAAGGCGCGACTCGTTTGTTTGGCTTTGACGTTTGCATTCACGTCTTTGTGTTGTGCAACGTTCCCAGCAAATGGTCGCGGAAAAGATTTATCAACTAACATAATCACTGACTGGTTCGAAGTGATACAAACCTTATGATACAACATTTGGCAAGATGAGATGTCCAAAAAGATTAAAAACATTATTTTTATCATATTCGTTGGAATTGTAAGGTACATGGCAAACAAAATGCTTGCCAATTTTTTTTTTAATTCTATTATTAATCAACACAAAGAAGAATCGTGCTTTTGAAGAAAATTTTTCATTTCTGGACACTCTATCGTTTCATTTTTTAGATTATAATGCATTTTATGAGTTAGAAGCTAAACCCACGATATAGTGCAATCGAGATTATACAGAATGATCTATATCTTGACTTATAGTCAAACAACTGTTACTAATGTTACGAAGTCTTTTGTAATAACTTCATCGTTTAATTAAACATCATTTTTCTACGATTTAATTCCAAATATATTTATAAGAATTGGGTATTCTAATGAATACTCTGTTTAAAAAAATGTGGAATGTATCGAAGAGAAATTAGAAACGCTCGAACAATCCATTGTTTTCCTGAGAGAAGAAAGGCACGGGCAATATTCGTTGCAGCTCTTCGATTTTCGATAAAACGTCAAATCACCTTTGTATCCTACAGAAAATATTTCAACGATTAAATTTGCATCGAATTCGAAGCCGATGGATATTTCCGCATGATCGAACAGTTTAACGAACAGAAACTACACACTGCAAAACACTTCGTAGTAATTCATCGTTGGCTCGCAGTGTTTCACGCGTTCAACAACGGGTGAACAAGGCGATCTTTCACAACCAGATACACTTTTCCCCTTCTTGTTGGCCCGTGTCATCGTCACGAATTTCCAAAAATGATTTATAAACTTACCTCGCCTTGTCAACGAATTATTCATCGAAAATCCATAAAGCGTCCAAAATATGGAAGGATCCAATTGGAAAAATCGCGTTTATTATTCCACTTCAGAAACATGAACGTCGTTCCACGAAGCTCCGCCATAACACCTGCTGTTGTCAACCTTTTCAGGAATATATCGTTACGTTCTTTCGTTTCCTTCCATCCATTGTACATTAATTTTCCTTTGGCCGAATAACCAACTTTCTTCCCATATATTTCGTTTCTCGATTATCCAACTTTAAACAGTCGTCTCTGGCCTGTTTTCTCTCTAATTGCCGAGTAGCCGTCGGCGTGATTGCAATCTGTTCCGGTCGTTTTAATACGAAAACGTCGGAAATCCGAGCGTTGAACGTGATATTAAAATTTCTTGGTTCACCACTCGACTATTTCCCTCCTCTTCGTCGAATAGCAAATACCAACCGACCGACGAAGAATACGCAATCAAAACGACCGGGCGAGTGTAAAAAAACGTCTAGAAAGGTTGCCATTCGAATAAAAGCTACCAGGCGAGGCTTGGTTATCCCATGTTTCCATCCTTTGGGAACGTTATTTTATCCCGTTGCCTTTTTTCTCTTTCTCTCTCTCTCTCCCCGTCGCCTAGAACGATGAGACGGCATGATATCAACGACGAAAAATGGATCTGTCGGGTGTAGGACGAACCTTTCGAACCAACACTTTGGGACAAACGTTTCGCACGAATGAGGGGAAGGAACGTTCAGAAGGAACAGTTGGAACGAATACTTGGAACGAACACTTGGAACAAACGGTAGGTTGTTTTCACGAAAATAATCGGCCACCACGCTTCAATCTTGTTCTACAATCGTGCACCAAGTGTTCTTCCTATAATTGAATATCTCGTTCCGTTGTATCGGTGTATCGAACATCTTGAAGAGGCCAGGAGTTCTCTGGTTCTCTCTAACTCGCTACCGTAACACGATTGAAATATGCAGAATACGGTGTTCAGCGGTGGGAACAAATATTGGACGCTCGAAGTTTGGTATCCTCTACAATAGATGGAATGTAAATGACACGAATGTACCTATCAAATAAATTCCAAACTGTTCGGTATTTAAGCTTCAAGAGCACCAATTCATCACACCGGCGCGCAGCGTTGGATTTTATTTGTCAGTTCGAAACAATACGTGCTTTGTTTTCCTTACGCTGCTTTGTTCTTTTTATTCATCCTCTTTGTTTCAGTAGCCCAAAGTAGGGTTTTATAGGTGGGTAATTGGAGTATTATACTCTTTCTTTCTCAAACAACAGTTCGTTTTGTTCGAAGTTTTTATTCTTCTTTGGAAGTAGGAAACGGATTAGGGAATGTTTAGTAGTCAAGGGAATGTTTAGAGATTGCCAGGAACAGTCGGTACTCTCTTCAATTTCCTAAGGAACTATCCGCACGGTTCCCCGCCTTTATTTTATCGAAAGCTGAGGCACGTTTCTCAAACGAACACGACGGAGATCCACCAGGAAATAAACTTTGAAAGAGCAAAGGAACGCGACGGATCTTGGGACACGTCTTACTAAAGGATTCACTATGATTTCGTGTCGCTTTTACTGGCGGATATTGACGATGAATACTAATGCAACTATTTGATCGAATCGTGTAAAATACCTTTTGTCCGATCATCTCCATCTAATGTATTTTAATATACCTTAAAATAATAAAAGCTTAAAAATGTTCAAACGTTCAATCAATTAGGATGCAATTCGTCCATAAAAATTACGATCAAGAGATTTGCTATGATTTCAGTAAAGTAAAGCATTTCAATTTTATTATCTCAGCTTTCTCGCGCAATAATTTGCAATTTTACAATTAGTCAACTGACTGATATCCTTAAGTTTATTTATCAAAGCTGCTGGTATAGACAATTACATAGTTCAAGTTTAAAAAATGTACGTAATATCGTTATTTTTCTCTGCTTTTCAATTTACGGAGTTCATCAGCATGGTTTTCAAGCGATTAATGCAATAAAACATACTTTAAAAAGTTCTTTATCTTCAAACCGCTCGTAAACTACGAGTCAGATAAAGGAGGTACTTCTAAACTCACGCGAAGATTATTAACGCTGTTTCCAGCAGAATTATCCAAAATCCGGAAGTATGTCAACGTGATAGTGTACTTTATCTGAGAAGAAGATTATTTTTTATTTCTATAACGTCAGAACTATCAGAAGAGCCAAGCGATCAATTCATAATTCTTCGTAGACAAATTTCGTAAATTTACAACGACGCATTTTTTAAAGAATATTGATTAATTTCAACTTTGGTTCATTTCTTTGTATTATATATTTTTTCATCCTGATTCCTTTAATACGAGTTTCATCTAATTCTATACGCGATCCTCGTTAACAGATTATTTGCGTTTATAATCTTCCAATTTCACGAGAACACACTAATCACCGTCTCTAGTCATTGATTTGCCATTAATTTATACATTTTGGAAAAATTGGTATACCATTACCGCAAGTGCACATGGCAATTCAAATGGTTCCGTACAATAGCGTATATTGCCTATTAAAGATGTTAATTTATATTTCGCCGGCAGGCTTCATTTAATTACTTAATGGAGATATTGAAACGTCATATTGACATGCAATCTCGGTACTGCGCCGAATATCTAAATTTTGTGGCGTACTAACCACATAAATGTTCTCTGGAATAATACCGCAGTCTAAACAACAGAACGTACACTGGTGGCAATGCGCAACCCTCTATTGGCAGTTATAGAGGGTGGATCAACGCCGCCGACGGTCAAAAGCAGCCACTTTCTCAACTTTACGATCCTCCCGCTCGATGTTTACTCATAGCCTGGTGAAAATAGCTTTAAGACTACCGGAGGTTTCAGTTCGATATTTTTATGGGGGCCACCCTCAAGAAAGACGAAAGTCAACCTTACCGTCACACTAATTACGCAAACATCGCTGATGATTCAGTTTCTTATCTAAAACTGTTCTTTCAGTAATCGCGAGAAATTTATTTTTACGGTTAATAATTTAGTAAACAATAGTTGTGGACTATATAACGATACATATATGTAGTATCTAAATGGGTCTTTATGTTGGGTAATGATGGATTATTATGGGTAATGATGTTTTGATTTAATAAATAATATTCGAAGCAACGAAATGATTACAATGCTGTCGTACGTCTTATTTTCATACGCGGCTTTCGACTTCCCGATTCACACTCTCCGGCTTCTACACTCGCTCGCTCTCGCTTCTCACTCAAACTGCACGCTTTTTGCATCCGTTCTCTCCGGCTTCTCAACTAACACTGCCTTTAGCGTTTCTGTGTCTTTTCTCGTCCTATCGGACACGTGTCCCGAAACGCCCGTGACCAGGGTCACGCAGCCCCTTTCCGCGAAACTATCCACTTGAAAGGACCGCATTGATGTACCCGACGATGCCGCGGCTTTCGCGACTTTGTTTACGGTTCGGCCGATATCTTAGGCCTTTTGTCCACGATATTACATATATATTCCGAACGAAGTTTGTTAAATGTTACATAGGAAAAATATGATAAATGCTTTTTTGGTGATTTTCTAACTTTTACGCTACTTGATGATCAAAAGGAAACGCTTTAATATAACGGTAGAATTTTAGTGAAAGTAACGATTTTTCGAATTCAAAGAAATCTCGTTTGGAAAGAATGTTTAAGGCACTGCCGAGATGTGACAGATGTACTACAAATTAAAATGCATTTCTAGATTCGTTAAATATCAACTAACAAGCCGCTTGTTATCAAAACGTTCGTGTTCACAAAGTAAATAACAATTGATTAAACTGTGTCATTAACTATTTAATCCGAGTTCTTAACACTTAACTCGATTCTTCGAACGAGCTTTTCGAGACGCTTTAATTAAACGAAAAACCAGTGTTCCGTATTCACGTGACTTTCTAGTTAGCTCTTTGTACAATCTAGAATGTATTAATTAAGCCAGAAAGCGTAGAATTTGCTTGTAACTTTTGTTGTAATGTAACTTCCTCGGATGTAGAGATGGCGTTTTTAATTTACCCCCGTCACGATGCTAAACCGTAAACTCATTTCGCTCGCGTTTCCCTCGTCCATTGTTAAAGGTACGTAAATACCACTGTAATAAGAAATTTAATTCAATATGCCATTCTCCCACACGTTTCATTATGTTTCGAGCTTTCTATTTTCGCTTAAAGATTCTACAATGTCAATGATGTCCATCAAATTTTGATAAACTGGTTGAGAAAATGAGACGTTTAAAATTAATTTATCGACGATAGAAATGATATTTGCTGAGGGATAACCAGACAGAATTATTGGGGCGGCTTATTCGATTTCTCGAAAAACATACTGCCAAGATGTTTCTATATATATTACATATTACATACTAGTTCGTTGTCCGACGAATACAAAGAAAAAGTCGAGCAAACCTAACTAATCCTTCTACTCGTTATGGTGTAGCATAGTCAAGCTCGTAAGAGGGGTTAAGAAGCTTAGGTTAGTTCAACTTTAAGCCTATCGACATATTTCCTCAAACCAAATTGTTTTTTTTAACGGCATGGTATCTCCGTGTCTTTTGTGATTCTTTCGAGAAGATATCATCGTCTTACTGGGATTAAGTTTGTTTAACGTCCTCGGAACTCCATTTTATCATCTAGCTTTACAGTGAACGCGTCAATCGAGAAAGGATTGATGGATTGAAAAAATTGCACTTGCGTGCGATGAACGGCGTTGACGCTTGACGGCCAAATATCGTGATATTTTTCAGTTTAAAAGGACCAACATCTTTCTCAATTTCCCGTAAACCTTTCTTTTTTCGATATAATATTCAAAATATTCGGACGTTGTGTTGTCACGAATTACTCAACATTTTTATCCTTAAATATATGATCTTTTAAGATACATATAAAACGTCTGTGTCAACGATTTTGTGCCATAAAATCATTGAGAAATAGTTTTACAGGCCAGTCTCGTTTTTTTTACTCGCGATTAAAAAAAGAAGCTACAGTCATTTGAATAAAAATTATTTTATATTACAATTTTGAATTACGTATCTGAGAGATATAAATAGGTTACCTGATGACAAATTGTATTCGAAAATTGTATTCGAAATCCCAGAATTTCCGGAGTTTTTCTTCAATCAAGCTCCAAATAAGCGAATTAAAATATAGAATATTAAAACCAGCTGTGCCACCGTAATTATAATCAGTCCGGTCAAAGAAGCACCATTCATTCGACAGAATTATTAAGCTCCAGAAAAACTTGCACGAGTTCAGAGTTTTGAAACGTTCCAAGTGATATGGCGATCACAGTTCTCTCAGATGATGACGGAAGAATTCAATTTGTTAAATTTGATACACACTGTAATCATTTTACCCATTTATTACAATTATCCTAATACGATGAATAACAAGAGATCAGAATTCAGGGGACTAGTTCAAAGGATAGGTTCCAGTACAATGGATATCGGCGAAGCTGGATGAGATTAGTAGTAGAAACCGATATTAGTCAGACGGAGGACAAAAGCGCTGACAGTGCCGTTTAGCAATGAAACAGAGGATTCTTTGTACCCAAGGGAGAGTGGACACACGAAGACTGTAAATACTCGAAGACTGGATTACCTTCTCCTTTTCTTTCTTATACTGCAATTTCATAGAAACCGAGTCTGTAAAATAATCTCGGTTCTCCCATGCTGCTCTTATCTTCATATATTCTGCCGACCACAGATAGGAAATTTTGTTGCACACGCATATCGTCCGACTATAAAGATAGGTAATGCAGTGGAATCTCACTTGTCCGAGTAGGGACCATGGGATTTCGGATAATCGAGCAGTTCCAATGAAAAAGGTTCACCAGCTAATCCTCTCTATTTCTTTTTATTAGTTTGGGTAATAGGAACTGTCCACCTTGCACGATTGAACTAATGATACTTTACAAGTGATCGATAATAATAAATTATAATTTTAAATGTAAATTTTGGAAATTGCATGTTATGCAATTATCTTATATCGCGTAAAACTGTGAAATTGTAAAAAATACATGTACAATTTGCAGCTTGTCAATTGGCTAATAGCATTAGGTTGCTAAATTATTCTGTATGGAAGAAAATTGCTTCCGCATCGCGTTCTTCCGCATCTTATTTACTTTTATTTTACTCGACAAGAACAATAATGCGGCGAGCAATAAACTCGATTGTGAATAAGTCTTCAAAATGAACTCTCTTTTAATCGAATATTGATTGAAAAGTGTAATCTTCTCTGATGATTTGGAATTATACAGTCGCTGGAAAAATAAGACTATTTCTTTTCTGTTTCATCTCTATTCATGTTTCCAATCTCCATGGTTACTGACCGTTTACTTCGCGCGTTTACACTTAATATAATATTTAAAACAGTACTATTTTTAACTATTTTAACAGGAAGAAAGGAATCAAGGATTTTACTAATCGATTTGACCGGTTGTCCGCAACTAGCAATTATTTACAAATTTAGCAAGTGCAAATGAAACGAATAACGTTGCTTCGATTCGACCATGTGTCCGATGCATGATTATTTTGCCAACGCCCCAATTAGTAGCCCCCATGCGATTTCACGATTCTTCTTCTACGAAATCGAAATCCATCATCGGAAGTCGTTAAAACGTTGCTAATCTTGTGCGGTTCTTGATAGGAAATCCGAGTTTTTTCTCGCAATCTGCTCTCATCCATACCAACCACGTACAATCCAATTCAATTTTCATAACTCGCGTCTTTGAAATAATTTTACAACTCGCGGGTATTGTATCTGGTATAAAAGAACCACGTAATAAGAAAACCTCTGCGAAATAACAATGTATTGTTACATCAGCGGGACGCACGTGCATCGTTTCGCTGGTATTGGAAAGAATCGTAGTTTGATTATTTCATTTGTGCCTGTATGGAGAACCATGAAACGAAGTAGAGCGGTGCAATGCAATGTTTTCAGAATTTTCCGCCGCAGTAATTAATCGATTTTCACCGGGTTTTATTAAAACTTGTTAGGTAACATGCGTGGTACCGTGCAACGCATTCTACACGTGCCTTTTTAAATGATACACGAGCAATTAATTATCAAAATATCCAGGAAATGTGGTGCTGTGAAGATTTCCATGGAAATTAACTTGCGTACAGGTGATACCGGAAAGATTGAAAATATCAATTCGACGAATTAATACCAACGATGTAAATTATTTTCCCAATCGAGTTCTATGTTTGCTTATTTAATTGAAAGTTAACTCGTGTGCCTCATGACGATCGTGATAATTCTAAATCCACAACTTTTCCGTTCTTCTGTGTGTAAGGATTCGAATATTCCATCATTCGACAAAAATGAATTCTGCTCTGTTATTTTGAGGGCTCTTCGCCCAAACTATATTTCTCTATTATTAGAAAATTTATCGAAAGTGAGAGAGGAATTATTATCAATAAGCGCGCCCCCGTTTCAATATACTATAATAATTTTTCCATATAGTTGAAAGTTCTTTTTTCTCGGTTGAAGCTAAAATAAAATTCAATTATCCAAAATTTAAACCGTAACAAAGTTAAATTGCAATGTAGAAAAAGCTCGAAAAATAAAAATTCTCTATTAGTTCCTCTTCTAAAACAAATAGGCGCGATTGTATTAATCGATAAAGCGAAATTTTTATGCCCCGGGGAATGACGTCGCAACGCCAACCAACTTGAAAATCGATAGTCGAAGCTTAATGACGCCAATGATATTCCACCAACGTACGTAGCACCGTCCACGAAACTTCCTAGTTCAATTTACGCACGAAAAAGACTGCTATATTCTCGAACGAACGAAATCGATATTTCCAAGCGTGAATCACATCAACCAGAGAAACTGTATCTATGCAGAATTTTATTAACTGCAGCCGTGAGTTGAAAGATAGAGAGAAAGAGAAAGAAAGAAAAAGAGAAAGGAAGAGATTGTCCAGAAGTATTTTACCCGTTTTAAATTGTAATTTCCATTCACGTTGCTAGATTGAACAACAGGCTTTTAGTAACAGCTGCCATGGACGCTAGTAAATTGATTAAACGAACGTTTTCTTCACGCATTCCCGTACCTTCGTATTCCTGCAGTTTCATCTCGTTATTTTTAATGCGAATACTTACAGCTCGCCAGATTGTCGAATACTTAACCATCGAATAACGATCGTAATTTATTTTTCCACGTAAAAGTGGCTTGGAAAAAATATTCTTTGTCCTCGTTATTGTTGTTTTCTACTATATTACATTCTTAAAGTTTTGAAATTCCACTCAAAACGTACACGAAACTTTTTTCGAAATTAGCAGGTTCTGTTCTTTATGCAATCATATTTCGTCAGTGTTTACGATGTACTTTTGCCAAAATTACGAGACGCTAAGTGGTCTCTCCGCTTTATTATGTATTAATTCATGAAAAATGTGGACACGCGTTATACACAAGCTTTAGATAGCCAGGCCACTGTATATATCTTGTTTAATCCTATCACGGCCGCTATCGCACTTAGCCTCATTTAATATGATCCTAAATGTCTTGGGCTTCGATTTACGAGGTGCTAGCTCTGTCTTGTCGCGTATGGATCCGGTCGTCGTAACGGGTCATCATCGGGAATAAATACCATTGTAACGTGATATCCAATCTGGCCAGCTTGTGATTGAAACCGTGTTATAAAAGGGTTTATAGTCAACCGGCTTTTATTAAATTATTTTTCCTTTTCCAGACGCGTCTCGTCAAATTCGTTTGGCCAAACTGTATCTCGCTTCAAGGTTCACGCGTATACGTACACCACGAATAAAAATATAGAGCGATCATAAAATGAGCGAGAGCTGAGATTTACACGTTTCGATTGCACGTTTCCTTGCAGATGTAAGGATTTTGGTAAGTGTTTTTTTAGAATGCGAGCAATATGAATTCGCGAAGAATGATATCACGATGAATTGGAAAAATACTAGAAACATACAAGAATGTTAGGTGTATTTTGAAAAACAGTTCACGAGTTCCAGGTGGGAATTTTCGTGAGTCTATCTATTAAATTGTTTTCTAATGAAGAACGTATTTCATTCGAGACAAACTTTTATATTGTCTGTGCGTAACACATTATCGTAAATTGTGACTATACCGATAAGAGTCACTTTCGAAAGCTTTGATTTAGCATTCCGTTGATACACTGTTTGACTGCTGTTACGTCGCGTGAAAAGGTCCGCGCGACGTACTTTAATGTCTGACCGTCCAGACCCAAACGTCATTAGAGAACCCTCAATAAAACTAAGGCCCACCATAAACCGATTCTCATTAGCTTGCAGAAACCTTGAATCCTGCAAGCATTTTCGGTTTATAGCGGGTACTTAAAAGGTCCTTAGGTTTATTGAACGTTCTTAAATATTACGGAGTAAGCTGGTAGTTATGACGGGAAAAATTGTTAATTATATGACAGGGAAAATCAGGCATTTAGAGATTAGAAACATCTGGGTTTTCCCACGAGTCATGCCGTTAGGATGCTTCCATATCCCAACTTCAACCGTTAACGTCTTAGCTAATGGTAACGGGGATCTGTGTCCTCATGTTCATAACGGAAAGTACGAACAACGAATCAGCTTACTTCGTTCAAAACCTCCATCGTCATTGACACAGGTAGACGTACGAGTCAGTCGTTCGTAGTAGTACGAGTTAGTCGTTCGAGTAGTACGAATCAGTCAGTCGTTCGAGTCAGTCGTCAGTGCAAGCCACCCAAGTCAAACAGTCGGAGTCAAGCAGTCGACGTCTCCTCATTCAGTCTTTCGGTTGATCCTGTTGATTCGATTCAGTCAAAGTTGGATCTGATCAATCGCCACATCTACTACGACCCACGAGCCTTCCTCTCTCAGATTGGCAGTCAGAATCTGAGCAAGATCCAGGCAATCTTCAGACTCAACGACGTTACTATTGTGTGTGATTAAACGAAGCTGTTGGAGAAAAATATAATCATAACCCTACCAATCACGGAGTTATATTAATTCAACCACCCCTATTATCTTAACGGAAATCAGGGGATCGATCTACTCGCGGCGTCGATCATTAGAATCGTAACGGGAATTTACGACTCCCGTTGACGTGTTTCCTCGCGATTGCGTCTCCCCGCGATAGCTCGAAAATACATGGTCCTTCGAGCCGGATCACGTGCCAGTGTCAAGTAAGTGTCCACACACAGTGCCACGTGTTCCCTTTGAATCCAACAGCGGAAGTGTATCACTGCATTAAGGTCAGCGACGTCAGGAGCAACACCTTCAAAAGATATACACACTGGTCGAGGCACGCAACCAGGCAGTGTCCCGACGTAACTGAGTAATCAATTTAAGAAGATTTCAAGTCGATCCACATCCCGAATCATGCCGACCCCAGCTAAGATCAACAACTTGAGGAAACGACGTGATAAATTGTTCGAAGGCACGTTAACGACTATAAGGGACCGCATCGATAGATACGAACAGTCAGGCATGCAAGATCTTGCATATTTGAGATCATCTCAAGCCCTACTCAAAACCGGGTGGAAACGATTCCTATCACTCCAGGACGAGTTGGACGACATCGAGGACGAGGATATCGTTCAGGAACGCGTAGCGTCGGAACAGTACAGTTCCCTGGACGAGAGAATACAGCATCTCCGGGAAGGAAAGCCATCTTCAATCCCGCCGCCATCAAAGGGCACCGATTTTCCCGAAGCGAAAATGCATTTACCAGAAATGCGGCTACCAGCATTCGACGGGAAATTCGAAAATTGGAACGCATTTTTTAACACATTCAACTCGACTATCGACATGAACTCTCACCTAACCACCTTACAAAAATTCCATTATGTGCGGGCTTCCTTAGTAGGGGAAGCCGCGAGTTGTGTGAATTCTCTAGTTTTCCATGAGGAGAACTATCCGAAGGCGCTGAGCCTTCTCAAGCAGAGGTACGATTGTCCGCGACGCATCGTGTCATGCCATGGATTTGCAATCATTGACTACTCAAAGCTGACGCATTGTTCTCCAATGGCCCTAAGAGACTTGGCCAATGTCGTAAGACAGAACCTCGACGCACTAAGCAGTTTGGGACAAACCGTACATCCGAATAGCCTCATTCTTAATCTCATCAGCTCCAAACTACCCGATTACGTCAGGCAACAATGGGAGCTAACCTTGACCAACAAGGAGGTGCCTCAATACACCGATTTGCTAGATTACCTCGAGAATCTAGCGCTCACAGGCATCTCACCTTCCGATATCAAACAAATTAAAACACCGGACCAATCCAAAAGAATCCGACAGCGTAAGACACGAGGACAGACATTCACCGCATCCCGGGTCAAGAATTCCTGCCATTCTTGCAAGGGCCAACACTCCATTTGGCATTGCGACGCCTTCAGAGCCAAAAGCGTCAGTGAACGCTTGAAGGAGGTCAAAAGTGCACTCCTGTGTCTGAACTGCCTGAGTGCGGGACACACAACTCGGGATTGTCATGCCGGGTCTTGTAGGGTGTGTGGAGGTCGCCATCATACAATGCTACATCGGGACAGGCAAAAGGTAAGGTCGACTTCCTCCAATTCAGATCAAGGTTCCTCCCCTTCCAGCAGGAGATCATCGACATCCCCGTCAAAGACTCGGAAGGTCGCAAGGAAGCACAACCCAAGGACTTCACGGACTTCAAGTCCATCAACCAGTCCGAGACAGACACACAATTGACGCCAGGCACGCCGAACCCCAACAAGGACCGATCAAACCCGACCATCAGATCCCAAATTATTGTGCAATGACCTAGTAATTACAGCACAAGTTAACATGCTGACCGACAAACGGCAACCTATTCGTTGCCGTGCGTTGCTCGATACTGGATCCAGCATGAACTTCATTACTAGAAGACTAGCCGATTCCCTTGGAATAAAACAAAAGAAGTGTTCGGTCCCAATTGGGGTTCTCGATACTTTAACGACGACGGCAAGGCGATACATAACGGCTACGATCACGTCAACCGACGGCAGCTATGAACGTACAATAACGTTCCTCGTCATTCCGGCTATCTCGACCCTGATCCCAAGTCAACACATCGATCGCTCGACATTGGAAATACCAAAGAATATCAATCTGGCCGATCCACGATTTCATGTGCCAGGTCCGATCGATGTCTTACTGAGTTCAGGTACGACACTTGCTTCGATGTGCGTCGGACAGATTAATCTGACGCGACCAGACGAGCCGGAACTGCGTTTACAGAAAACCCGATTCGGCTGGGTAATCGGGGGGAGTCCAACTTACCAAATCGCGACAAATGCATTCCACGCCTCCACAACGGCTCTGCAAGCTGATCTCGCGCGGTTTTGGGAAATCGACGAAGGACCCCCGATTCAACATCTCTCAGAGGCAGAGCGACGATGCGAAAAACACTTCCGAGATCACGTCCGACGCACCAGCGAAGGACGATACATTGTCGCCCTTCCATTTCACAGCCAGCTCCCATCCCTTGGATCAACCAAGGCACTAGCGATGAGACGACTCGCATCACTCCACCGCCGATTCCAACGCGATAACTCATACGAAATCGCGTACAGTAATGTGATCCAAGAGTACATAGACTTGGGTCACGCGACGAAGATCGACCCTGGTCACCTCGCTAATCACGAGTATTATCTGCCACATCACAGCGTGATCAAGGAATCAAGCGACACCACTAAGCTCCGGGTTGTGTTCGATGGATCAGCGGCAAGCAACACTGGAGTATTGCTAAACGATACTTTGCTCACCGGACCAAAGTTGCAGGAGGATCTATTCGACATCCTACTTAGATTCCGGTCTCACCAGTATGTTCTAACTGGCGATATTGAAAAAATGTATCGCCAGATATTGATACGCCCAGAAGATAGGAAATATCAACAAATTCTGTGGCGCAATTCCGACGGTGAGATCGACTCCTATCAACTTAACACCGTGACGTTTGGGTTGTCAGCCGCTCCATACTTGGCCATACGGTGTCTCAAACAATTGGCAGACGACGAGGGACACCAATTCCCGCGAGCATCACTGGTATTAAAGCGAGACTTCTACGTAGACGACGCCCTCACCGGAGCTGATACGAAGGAAGAGGTACTGTCGATTCGGAAGGAGCTCACCGACCTTCTGCAATCAGGCGGCTTCAATATTAGAGGATGGGCGTCCAACGATTCGGACGTACTGAAGGGGCTATCCGAACAAGACAAATGCCGGAAGCTACAATTAGGTGAGTCTCAGACCCTAAAAACCCTCGGGGTTTTTTGGGAGTCCCAAGTTGATTCAATCCTCTATTCGGTCGATACCCTAGCTGATCTCCCACGCGTTACAAAGCGATCAATAAGTTCGGTGATCGCCAGAATTTATGATCCATTAGGATTGCTAGCTCCAGTGATAATTCGAGCAAAGATTATTTTGCAACATATATGGTCATTAAAGATCAACTGGGATGAATCACTTCCCGCGGATTTGCATACGGAATGGAGCCGGTACTACACCCAATTAGCGTTGATAAACAACGTCCGGTTTCCACGAAAAGCTGTAATACCAGCAGCGACTAGGATGGAACTCCACGGGTTTTGCGATGCCAGCGAGAAGGCTTACGGAGCCTGCGTCTATCTCCGCACCATTAGTTCCGACGGCTCCATCCAATCCCATCTACTCACCGCGAAGTCAAAGGTCGCTCCGCTCAAAACACAGACGATCCCACGACTCGAACTGAGCGGAGCACTCCGTCTGGCTACCCTGATCGCATCAATCCAGAAAGCCCTGACGATCGAGATCTCTCGGATCGTATACTGGACTGATTCCACCATCGTGCTCCAGTGGATCAAAACCTCGCCGCATATGTTAAAAACATTTGTGGCGAACCGAGTAGCCGAGATCCAACTCAAGACTAACCTCTCCGATTGGCGTCATGTACCCACCGCCGACAACCCAGCGGACCTCATCTCACGAGGTCAGACGCCCAAGGAGTTCCTGCGCCCGTCCATTTGGAAAAATGGACCATAATGGCTCCAGCAAAACGAAGAGCATTGGCCAACATGGAACCCAACTACGTCGGGCGAAATTCCTGAGCAACAGAGGTCACCCTGCCTGGCAGCGAACCCAGTCGACCATACGATATTAGAAAAATACTCGTCATGGTTAAAACTAACCAGAGTCGTCGCTCGCTGCTTTCGATGGAGACAGAAGCAAAGCCGGGCAGTATCTCTAACAGTAGATGAGCTCATTTCGGCAGAAAATAGATTGCTTAGACTCCTACAAAACATCCATTTTTCGAAGGAGATTCGCTCACTACAAAAAGATCGGACCACGTCCGTGGGAGGGAAACTCCAACGCCTAAATCCTTTCCTCGACAATAAAGGGATAATACGAGTCGGAGGATGACTCACTAACTCACAGATGCCCTTCCACCAAAGGCATCCGATCATTCTGCCAAAATCATCAGTGACTGAGCTCATTATCGACCAGGAGCATCGACGCAACCATCATTCCGGAACCCAGGCCACACTATACGCTATTAGACAACGTTATTGGCCTGTCGACGGCCGAAGCCAAGTATGGCGCACCATCAAGAACTGCGTCCGTTGTTGCCGAGCCAATCCACCATCAGTAGAATATCTGATGGGAGACCTGCCGGAGTCACGGATCACCGAGTCGCGGCCCTTTACGAACATCGGGGTTGATTATTGCGGCCCGTTCTATGTCAAGGAGAGAAGGGATCGTAATCGCCGAAGGGTAAAGGTGTACGTCGCCATATTCATATGCCTGGCTACCAAAACCGTTCATATCGAATTAGTGAGCGATCTGACAACCGACGCATTCCTTGCCGCGCTCCGCCGGTTTATCTCTCGGAGAGGACATTGTGCGACCATCCTTTCGGACAACGGAACTAACTTCGTCGGAGCAAACAGGGAGTTGAAAGAACTTCACCTCCTATTACAATCCGACGACCATCAAGAAAGGGTGCAGACCTTCCTCACCGATCGGCAGATACAGTGGTCATTCAACCCTCCGAATTCACCACATTTTGGCGGTTTATGGGAAGCCGCGGTGAAATCATTTAAACGGCATCTTATTCGCACCGTTGGCACGGAACTCTTGACCTTCGAGCATCTCAATACTCTGGTTATTGAGATCGAAGCGATGTTGAATTCCCGTCCACTTACTCCCATCTCAACAGATCCTAACGATCTCCCAGTCCTCACTCCCGGACATTTTTTGTTAGGCGACACATTTACCAACATTCGGGAACGAGATCTTAGGACAATCCAACCAAGCCACTTATCTAACTGGCAACGTATCCATCAGCTTAAGCAGGAATTTTGGAGTCGATGGCACCGAGAATATCTCAACGAATTAACCAGCCGTAGCAAATGGTACAAGGGCAAACATGGCATTCGTGAGGGCACAATCGTAATTCTCCGAGAAGACAACGTTCCACCTATGCATTGGCCCTTGGGCCGCGTCATTAAGGTCCACCCAGGAGCCGACGGAATTATACGGACAGCCACGGTGAAGACAGCGACGAGCATCCTGGATCGCGGCGTCAAACGATTGATTCCACTACCCTGTCAACCGGAATCGGAGGAACCCGGACAACCACGAACAGCGGAGAACGCAGACGAAAGTTCCCCCTGATACCATCCATGGACTTTTGATCGGGATTCTCTCAACGGGGGGAGGATGTTACGTCGCGTGAAGAGGTCCGCGCGACGTACTTTAATGTCTGACCGTCCAGACCCAAACGTCATTAGAGAACCCTCAATAAAACTAAGGCCCACCATAAACCGATTCTCATTAGCTTGCAGAAACCTTGAATCCTGCAAGCATTTTCGGTTTATAGCGGGTACTTAAAAGGTCCTTAGGTTTATTGAACGTTCTTAAATATTACGGAGTAAGCTGGTAGTTATGACGGGAAAAATTGTTAATTATATGACAAGGAAAATCAGGCATTTAGAGATTAGAAACATCTGGGTTTTCCCACGAGTCATGCCGTTAGGATGCTTCCATATCCCAACTTCAACCGTTAACGTCTTAGCTAATGGTAACGGGGATCTGTGTCCTCATGTTCATAACGGAAAGTACGAACAACGAATCAGCTTACTTCGTTCAAAACCTCCATCGTCATTGACACAGGTAGACGTACGAGTCAGTCGTTCGTAGTAGTACGAGTTAGTCGTTCGAGTAGTACGAATCAGTCAGTCGTTCGAGTCAGTCGTCAGTGCAAGCCACCCAAGTCAAACAGTCGGAGTCAAGCAGTCGACGTCTCCTCATTCAATCTTTCGGTTGATCCTGTTGATTCGATTCAGTCAAAGTTGGATCTGATCAATCGCCACATCTACTACGACCCACGAGCCTTCCTCTCTCAGATTGGCAGTCAGAATCTGAGCAAGATCCAGGCAATCTTCAGACTCAACGACGTTACTATTGTGTGTGATTAAACGAAGCTGATGGAGAAAAATATGATCATAACCCTACCAATCACGGAGTTATATTAATTCAACCACCCCTATTATCTTAACGGAAATCAGGGGATCGATCTACTCGCGGCGTCGATCATTAGGATCGTAACGGGAATTTACGACTCCCGTTGACGTGTTTCCTCGCGATTGCGTCACCCCGCGATAGCTCGAAAATACAACTGCTGTTCCACACGGTTGAAGGTTCTTCCATCTTCGAATGAGATTTCGCGTCAACCGGGAAAGATAGCGGCGTTCGAGCGAATCTCAGCGTGAAATTGTTGGATGATTAAAGTGGCCGGAGATCGGTTTACCGGCTCTCTGTCGAATTAAACGAGACACTTCGAGTTTAAGGGATGATTCAAAGTTTGAACAGTTTCATTACACCTTGTGTTCATCCGTTCTGAATATCTCGAGTGGGTAAAATAGTAGATAAGTGAATTCAATCGACAAAAGTTCAGTTAGTCGGATATTAAATAAAACTTCCTTCCAACAAATAGAGTCCAAGTGAATGAAATCCTGCTTCTATTTCTGCAGTTCTACTTCTGTTCCCAAAATTCTATTTCCAAAAAGTTTATTTATTTAAAAACAGAATAATATTTTCGAGTAATTTCTATATTGAAAACTCCAACTTTATGACACGTCGTTGAACCACTGGCGATGATATAAATTTTTAAAATCTGGGGCAGACTCTTACGTACGGCCTTAATTGTAGTTAGATCAATTAGTGACCTTGCTTAACGCTTTACGACCCTACTGAATTGTATTTCACCTACTACACTTATCGTAAATTGTCTCAAAGCTGAATGACGTCAGATTAATTGGCCCCCAACGACATGTTTTTTTGGAAAAAGGTGCATTATTGCCAACGTACACATTGCTAAGGCGATAAAATCGGGAGAGAAATTTCGAGAATGTAACGAGTCAACAATGGCTACCTTGGAACGATATCAATTGCGCTCGAGAGGCGATGAATCGTCAATTCGCGTGAACTATCATTTACAGGCATAAATTTGCTTAAATTCCTTTGCCAAAGAATTGTGTACATGTTCGTGTGTAAACACGAGTTTGCATTGTCTTTCGTGGATCGAGGGACGCCAATTATCAAGTATGCTTTTACTATTATGCAGCTCACAAAAGACCCTTGCCTATAGTGCCTGAAATACTCGAGAGTATTCCTTTTTCCACGACATTCGCGAGAATGCGCTCGCCTGGATTTATGTCGGCGCCTACTTGATTAAATTAACCGCATAAAATGCTCGCACAATTCCTTTGAATATCCTTCAATTGTGTTACATCCTTTAGGACATTTTCGTTCCAACCATTATTTTTATTGCTATGAAATTGGTTAAATATCTTAAGGTGAGATTGTCTCGTGTAACAACAACAAGAGTAGTGATTATTATGAATTTTCTTTTTAGTCTAACTATCGGTTACGCGGTAAATACTAGACCTTTTTAAGATATAAATAGATAGTTTTTAAGTACAGATGTAATTTGTTTGCTTTATTTTTAATTTAATGATAATTATTTTTCGGGTCATTATTATTTCCTTCCTCTACGTTAAGGCTGTCTCTATATAGTCGTCTTTGTCCGGATAATCCTCTCTAAATTCCTATAATCTTGGTGCTTTTGCAACACTAAACTCAAAGGAAACATAGCGACACATCTACTATCGATGCCATTAACAACCAAAGTTTCACTCAAGCTCCTCCTACTCATATTTTCTACGATACTGTACCTATTCGCGTAGGAATTTAGTAACGCACAATTGATACTGTTTTCTACGGAATTAAGAAATTTCAAGGTTCTCTTCTCTGATGAAATTTCCACATTGACTTTGTTAAGGATTATGATGGAATGAAACATTTGGTCAAAGCGAAGAGAAGTATCGTTAGCTGGAAACTCTGCTATCGGAAGCGATACCGGTGGAATTATAAGCATCAAAGCCACTCATTACGGTGGAATTATGCAGGCACGATAGAAAAAGGTATTACCACGAAAATCCACGTGTTCGGTTAACGAGGTCACCCAGCACCGCCGTTAACGTTTTTCACACGGCAGAAATGCACTCCTTTATATTCTCTTTCTTTCCGTGAATCGTGAATTTTTATTGATGGCGGTTTTATATAGCGTACGTGAAGGTATAAGCAGCGAAAATCTCATTAGATCGCTGTTGGTCCATAGTATCCAAGTCGTTTCAAGTTGCTTGTTAAAGTGCGCGCAAGAATATCGTCATCTCTTTGTTATCCTCTTATACATATACCGTTAGCTCAGCTTGAAAATAGATAAAAATCCATAATTGTTATAAAACTCCGTAAGTGCAATAATTAAAGTTCCGATAATTCTAATTAAATTTTGCCTATTCTCGCCTATTATCGAAAATGAGAGAGGAATTATTATCAATAGGCGCGCTATCAATAAGCGAGACTCTACTACGTGCGCACGTAGTGTACTCTTGATTTTGAATTATTACCGAATAATGTCGTACCTTTGAGAAGCAAATAATAATCAGTTAGAAGATTTCTAACGAACGTCATTAGAATTTTACAGACGATTCGACGAAATAGTATCTTGTGTTGACAGAAATTTTGTCTCGAGGTTTCAATTTTATCTCGGATAATGTATTTTTGAAAAACAAATAATAACCGATCAGAAAATTTCTACTATTAACGTCAATCGAATTTTATAAATCAATTCGACGAGATAGTATTCCGTGTTATCAGAAATTTACAGGAAATTTTTCAACTGTGACTCGACGTACGTAAGTCCGTAGCCAATGGAAACGTTTAGACGCTGAACAACGAGCCGCGATACGCCTCGTGAAATCGCTTACGCGTGTTCAGATTTCGTTGTTTGTGCAATCGGTACACGTAACAGACTTATTGAAGTCAGGCGCTAGAATTTCCTCCATTAGAAGAGCTGATGTGCCTGCCTTATGAAATCCATAATGTTCAATGGGAATGTCTGTCTTTTATGATGATCTTATTGCACTGTTTGAAAGCGGTATGATTAAATCGATATTATGGAAATTCTCATGAAATAGGAAATTCTTGTGGCTTTCGAAACAATTTCGATTTAGGATCGCCAGGAGTTCCGCGGCTCGGGTAATTAGCAATTGAGTAACGTGTGCTAGAATTAAGTAATCAGCCAGCGTCTCGGACACAATGCGAGCCTGGTGCAATTAAACACGCCTTAATGAAGAATAAGTCGCGAACGCTATGCTACAGCTAAATTAAATCATTAAGCTGGATATTTCTCCGTATTCCTGCTAACGTCGTTGTGTTTAATCGAGCTGATTTTGCGCAAGAGAGCGTGTAACACATTACAGAAGAAAAATAAATATTTGATGTCGGCGAGATATCGTGGACAATAAAAAAAAAAATACTATCGAGAGAGCGGAAGGCGTTAATAGTAAAAACGTGGAGGAGATATTGCGTGAAAAGGCTTGGAGCCTTTCATAGGATGTTCTTCGTTGCTCAAACACTACCAAACAACTTCTTTATACACTGTGAAACTATCATCTTCCATATTCATCTGATTGTTCAAAGGAAAAATATGAAATAGCTAAACAAA
This sequence comes from Bombus affinis, assembly GCF_024516045.1. NCBI lineage: Eukaryota > Metazoa > Arthropoda > Insecta > Hymenoptera > Apidae > Bombus > Bombus affinis. The sequence goes on from NW_026109241.1 coordinate 37,198, forward strand.
TGACGAAATTTATCGAGTACTCTTTTTCATGTATATACATGTCGGAGATGGAAAAACACCGGAACCTCTCCTTGGATTCTCGGGAATACCGTAATGTCGTAATTTAGATTAAACAAATGTCGCTCCGATTGTTCGAGGTTTATGATAGTGAGCTTGGGCTCGAGGCGACAACCAGTCGCCGAACGTAGCCGCGGTCAAGGGATGAACGTTTTGTCTAACAAAGGCATGAAGTAACTCTATAGCTCTCCTTAAAAGAAATACTTAGGACGGGGCACGACGGTAAGCATTTCAACGATTTCTGTCCCGTGGCTCGCCACACGCAGACTCTATTCTTCGAGTAAGATGATTACCAGATGTCGACGCGTCTCCACAGTACATGTTCAGCTAGCCCGAGGACCTGCTATAAATCTTAAGATCTGTTTAACTAAAGTCCTTCAAACCGACAAACAGTCCTCGTCCCAACTACGAGAAAATAGGAGAAATCTATTTTCTCACGAACGACGCTTCCTCTTCTCGAACTTTCTTTTAAGGGCGACTAGCACCCTTCCCTAACCACCAACATGGAAATTGACCAATTAACAGTAACGCCAATTTCCCTCACTTTCCGAATGAAGGCAGAAACCAGTGAAGTTCGGTGACGATGTTATCGCAGAGGAAAACTATTGCTGAGTGTTGGTCGCCTAGTGAGGTCGCTTGTGGGTGGAAAGGAACGTTGAACGTGAAAAAAACCCCGACCTTCCCATTTTTACCTTGTGCAGTAATAATCATAAGGAACGTCTCGACTTGCATATATTTTATAACAATTAAGGGCCCTAATGGTAAAATATAAATGTTTAGTTTTATAATAGTTCCTTAGGATTATTGTGGTCCAGCTAATTATATTTGCATAGCTAATGGCCGCCTCGACCGGGGAATGGATTCTGAGTCACTGGACGTAACAATAGATAAATATAGAAAATACCTAAAATACAGTAATCATAATATAGTATTTGATGAGCGAAGAAAATCTCTACATTTTTATTCAAGTCTATTTATTCAATTGCGTCGATAAACATGTTGATGAGTTGCATAAACAACTATGATCGATAGATAACAAACTTGCACAACATTCTCTCACAGGTTTTGAAAAGAAAAACAAAGAAAAACGGAAGAAATCAAGAAAGTTCCAGGAATATCTCTTTCCTCTTCCTCTTTTCTTCAAATTATATCTTTAGCGGTTCTAATGGTTTCTGGTATCTTGTGAACACACATATACATTCCACGTTGTTCAGCACGCACGTGCGCATACAAGTTGGAAAGGTTACGCAACAAGTTTGTATTCTACGAAAAATGGAATAGGCACTGCCGTGTATCAGCGCAGCTAATCGAGCAGCTTCAGCCATTCGCAAGAAAAAATTAAAAAAAGAAGGAAAGAGAGATTCTCTGATGAGGGTCGGTTATGTAACTTGGACAAGCATTACACGAAAGAGTCCAGGGAATGCAGGTCGTACTTGCAACTGTGGAACTTGCACGAGAGAAAAAAGCGGTGCAATTTTGATGGGCCCATACGTGCTCAGAAATTGTGTAAATGGCAGGGATTCGATTGCACAAACGTGTTTATCACTTCTATGACTATTACGGTGAAGGAGATCAGCCAGAAGTGATCCAGTCGTTATATCGCCTCACGATTTCCGTTCCAATCGACCGCGAAGGCGTCCAAGATTAATGGACACTATAAATTAAATCTAACGGAGGAAATTGAAATAGTTAAACCATTCTATTTATCGTTTTGAATATATGATTAAGCGGACGTAAACAAATGTGCGTTTCAGTGGCGATTTTCCGTGTTTAGTGAATCTATTTTAGACATGTATCTATATTTCAAGGTATAACTCGAGGAAAATAAATTGATCCTTTAAAGATAGATATAAGATTTTAAAGTTGGCAATAAGAAGTTAAGAAATTAGGAAATTTGTTGCACGTTGCTGAAATGTGACAAAAATTGAGTTGTTGGTAGCTAATGACAGAATGCAAAGTCAACATGACACTTGTTTATTGATTGCACGGAGATGTGTATGTATATATGTTACTTCCACCCCGAGAAAGCGAAGAAGGGGAGAAAGTTACGAGAAAATCATTGGCTTCCCGCGTGCGCCATCGCGTCGTCTATGAAGATACGAAGACAAACAGACATGAGCATCCTGTCCAACTACTTACACCTCACACCAAGTCGAACATAATTTACAGTACGTTCGTCTGTTGATTTATGATTTAAATTACCCGTGAGAGAGTACATTCGAAGACACTTAACGGAAAGAGACGTCCTGTAGCGGAAGTTCGCCATATCTCTTCACCATGAATTTCCCCGTACTTTGAAGAATAAAATGTAAATGACTAATTGAGAAAATGAAACAAGTTCCGAGCACGTGTCTTGAGTAAATAGAATTTCGAAAAAAAAATAAAAGTAAAAAGATATTCAATTCTTTGACGATTCTCCTAACGAAGTATGAGATTTTCAATTGTTGGCGTCGATAAAAAAAAATGGAACTAAATTGCAACTTACAGTTACATGTTGATGTCGCATGACAAACTTCCTTTTATAGAGTTGATGTTGCAATATGAATTTCGACGGTTGTTTCAAGTTTATTTGTAGACATTGGCAAAATGAAGTAAGTAGATGCTGTTTAGTGTAGGAAAAAGCAGATGTTTAGTGCAGATGGAACAGGAACTGCTAGATAATGTGGAAAGAAATATTCTAAAAAGTTCGAAATGATGCATGATATTTTAGATAAATATTTAAGTATATATGGAAATATATGTATTTTGATATGATAAAAGGTTTGTTGTGTATTACTGCATTATCGTATGAAGAATTTTTTGTCTTCACTACGATGATTAGAAAAATATGTAAAACGTATCCAACATAATTAAACAATTGGAAGCTTATAAAATAATATAAAAATAAATAAGAAGTGATATAGGTAGAAACAACATATATAAATACTGCTATCTTTTAAAATACTTGCAGTACAAAAATATGCTGAAACACGATATAATAAAAAATACTTTACTCTTCGATACAAAAGTAAAAATAAAAGAATGTAATTTTGCGTTTATGTACATCACTTTTCACAGCTCATTGTCCTTTTATTTACACCATCAATCGTTTCTTTCACCCAAGCACCAATTATTCACAATTATTGTTACGATATTTAGGAATATCAATGGAACTGCAACAAACAACATATTTGTGTTATATTTAAATTTATTATCAAACGAATTAAAATAATTTGTATGTAATTACTTCATGCCACCGTTCGTATGGACCTAATAAGGTTCAAAATTTGTGACTTTACTGTAGGAGGTTCTCCGAAGCCTTGAACATTTTGCCACGACGCCCAACCAACTGTAACAATGTTTAAACAAAAATTAAGTAATATATTCCAACATACAAGTAAAAACATATACATATGATTTATATATTTTTCATACTACGCGATATATGTAAATACAATAAATAACATAACCTACAAATTCTTCATTTCTATGCAGGGGAAAAGTTCAGTATAAAAGAATAATACAAACAAAAATATGATGATATTGTGTACCTTTTGCAAGAAATCTTTCTTCGTTTAAATCGCAGATCGCATTCAAACACAACACAGTCGCTTCAAAAAGTGTCCAAAGTGTAAACGCCACATTATATCGATATGATGAATGATAACATTGAGAATATCACGCAGCGCCACTATCGTAGGGAAAGGTAAAACAGCTTCATACGCATCAAACAATCAATTTGTATTGATTAGGAACCGTCCTGCCATCTTCCGTGTTCAGATGGAAACTAGCAATTAAGAAAGTGGCGTTATGCGGGAAATTTGAATTAAAATTTATTTTTACTATGTCAAAATATATTTAGAGTAATCTCGAGCGATTTAAATATCGCTCGAGATTCCAAAAATAAGATAATCTTGGATTTCATCGATAACGTTTTACAAATGCTTGCAAAAATAGTACTATATGGAAACTAAGAGCCTTAAAACGATATTCGAAAGAATCGGTAGACTTTACAAGTAACTTAACAACGCGATAATACAACGGATGGTTGGGAGCATTATTCTATTTATAATAATTGAACGACAAAGCGCACCTTCTTGGCACTAACGCTTTTGGAACAGGAGTACGAGTGTTTCTAGACGATTCGACGCTCTCTTCTCAATTGAGTTACGTTAACGATTCATGTGTGCCGATTTAGTTATAGAACTTAGAGTTCATTTCATGCTACCCTCGATCGTTCATGACCTCTATCATCATTTTATCACGCGCCGTTCGAGGCACACGTTTATCACGTGTAAGGAAATTCGTGGATTTTAATATTCTGATATCGTTTTGCGTATGCAAAGAAAAGTCGGAATCTTCCATATCGTGATGAAAGTCACGGACGTATTTGACGTGTGCAAAAATCTTTCTTGTTTGTAGACGATAAGTATTCAGCAAAAGCTATGCTAACTCACAGCCTCGAACAAGTGTTGTATTACTGCAAAAAATTGCAACACAGACTAAACTCGCGTCGGCGGAAAGTATGCGTGAATCACGTGTACCAAATGTCACGTTTATGCAACTGTAGAAAATATTGCATTATACTAGGTTTAAAAAAAAGTTTGAGACAAAACTATCATTAATTTCAGGAAAAATTTCCAACCTGTACAATGCACGTTTTATTTGGCAACAAGACAATATAGGAAAATTGTTCCAAAGCCAATGTTTCCTCGACTAATTTAGATCTTCCACGAATTCATTCAAATCATTCATCATCCCCTAACAGATAATAATATTCTTCATATACAACGATAACGACTGCCTTAATTTTAGCTATCTATATAAATCACAAGATACTCTGATTCATTTCTCCGATAATTACGCAAATCGTATGATTACAGATCTTCTGTCACATAAAAATGTGTACTTTTCAATAAACTAGACGCAGCAATAAACATACATTATAATCAAACTTAGAGAATCAATACTAAGAAATCGTATGATTCAAATCCACATCAGTGTGCGAACTATTTCCATAATTTATGCCGTATTAGACTGTACCTGCTGCAATTTCACAGGGTAATAACGCGTTACCATTCACCGACTGAATTAAATGACGCTGAATGTGAAGTACACGAGTCTGACCGCTCATGTTCGCTAAATATCATCGGAGAAATAGAAGAAACAAACGTGGACTTTGGTCGGTTAACGAACGAAGAAAAATGAGAAGGTCGATTTGTGAACGTTAGATACCGATCAAAGCAAATATTATTTCAATCGTCGCATAATTGCAAAAGAAATGATATTCAAAGCTTGCATCTTTTCATCCAAGTAGATTGTAAATAATTATCATTTGTTATTGCAATCCTGTTTTCAGTCCGAATCATGTATTATCTAATCTATTGCCTGCAATAAATAATACTTGGGTGACGTCGAAACTGTTACCCAGGAAGCAAGAGTAAAATGCTTAAGCCGTGCAATTATGAATTACGTGATACGTTACGGTAACAATTTATGAGGCATAAGGTCCAATGATGGAACGAGAGGAAAGAATGATTCTGGTATCAGTTCGTGTGAACTGAAGGCGTGTACAATTGTACACTTAAGAACGAAATTCTATGTTGTCATCGTTTCAAGAATTAATACGTTAATGGTCCAAATTAGACTAGTTTTTATAATACAATGTCTAAGTAATGTCTATAATAATGTCTAAGTAAAGCGATTATAGTTAATCGACCAAAATAAACGTAAAGAGCACTATAACGGTGATTCGAATTTGGTGGAACGTAGCTCGCGTCTGTCGAAATTATAGTTTAGACATTGTACGATGTTATATAATAAAGATTCTACCAGATTCCTCCATGACCGCTGTTGATATTTTCACGCAGATTTGTAAAATATTATGTAAAAAGTCGCATTGTCTAAGGTTGCAGTGGCCCAGTAAATATCGACGTTTTGTCCTCAAACGTAAATACATTCGACGTGTCCCCAATATGATTGCTGTATACTAGTAGTGGGGTAAGCGAATCGTTGATTGGCCAGTTTCAACAGAGGGAGCCTACCAGGTCCGGATCGATGTTGCTAAAAGCTGCAGCAAATGGGGGAATATCAGTCGCTAGTACCACCTCGATCTGACTAGAGACGACCGTTTTCACTTCACAATTTTACTTCGTTTTCACTTTGACTTTTAAACACTTTCGTATAACTTCAGTTACAGAACGTTAGGCGGATTTGCACGCAACATACAGTGAACAAAACATCAACAAACGCAGAGATTAGAATCAGACAATAGAGAGTCGGCAGTTATATTCGAAGGTCTTTGGTGGATAAAATTAATCTGGTAAACCGGTTGTACGAGAACTGATTCTGCAGAGGCAACTCCACAGATTGTCCGTGTGAAACCACGTTGTCGTGAGCGGTAAAGGGAGAGAAAAGGAGCTAAAAAGGGTAAGGAATACCTTACATATAAATATACATAACCAAAGCAGAGTTGAAGTGGTGGCGAGAAGGGAACACCAGTGTGCTGGAAAACGGTGAGGCAGCACCGTGACTATGTAAACTACTAGGATATACTTGTGGCAGCGCGTGCGCAGAGTCGGGCAACGTCTGTATCGACAATATTTATAAAGGTACATCGTAACGTGATAGATAGATCGTCGACGATCAAACAATCAAGTGAATCGAGGGTAAAAGAAGATTTAACCAAAGAAGAGGACAAAATCGGAGAACTGGGCTTTTCTTCGAGCATAGGCAAAGAAGCACGCAAACTGGCTCCAGAGGTGAGGATCAAGCAAATTGGAATGAGGGAGGACCTGTTGTCCATAATACGGCACACAAGTAGCGATCATTTTTCGGAAGGACTCTAGTCGAAGATTGAGCAGCAAAACGGGTAAAAAGGAGACTAGCAATAGACCACTGTTTCCGAGTATTTTATACAAATAGAGGGCTCTTGTTTGCTGGATATTTCAAGCAAAAGCGTTACCAGGATCACTTTCATTCTCTTCCTGTAATTATCGACTTCTCGACTGGTCTACCTGATGACTTGTGTTTTCCTGAAGGGAAACCAAAGACCCCAATTTGAATAGTTCACCGTCGGGTTATGCCCTGGGTTGCCGCTTGTCTCGACCTGTTGGCGGCACCGATTCTGGGTTACTGTCTGGCCGTGAGGAAACTTGCACTGCAAGCCGGCTTTTTCCAAGAAGAAACGAACAAATCGATCGTAACACAAGCGGTGAACGCGATCAATACGTCGACTATACAAAAGGAGACTGCGCCGTGCGCTGATACGATGGCACCAAGCGTCGAAGAACAGCGCCAAGGTAAATCGATTAAATGGAACACTAGTAATATGAGTTTCATCTAATTGATATTATTTACTCGTACAATCACAACATGTTCGATATATTCGATAGGTGACGATGTTATTGAATAGCAATTCAATCGGTAATCAGGTTGCGAAACATTCGATGGGAAACGTTATTTATTTCTTATCTATCGAAAACGAAAGCATCGGATTACTGTGCGTTATGCAATGCAACAGTCGTCATAAAAAATTGCATGGAAATGCAATATGCAAACGAAATTAAAAAATGCCACCTGCGGAAATACCGGATGAAATAATGGCTTTTTTCATCGTTTGTTTTTCTCATTGAAACGCATTACGCTTTTTCGCTCGTTCTCTTTGAATTTCTCGATTCGTGTCAGCTAGATCTTTAGCTATTACACCGAAATTACCACGAAACCAGGCCACGGTTTCACGAATCTGTGATCTCCACTTGTAATAGGAGTGGTGACTATAAATAAAACACGATTTAAATAGATATCCGTGTCGTATGTTCGAAACGCGTGCGACGAATGAAAATTCAGCATGTAACAAATAACTTAAAATTGATAAACTTGTTGTTTTCATTCAGAGCACGGTGGTTTCTTATCAAAAGTTTCGTTTCTTTTTTCTATATCTCAGTAACTAAACGATCGTACCAGGTCCCACGAGTATCTCATCTTATCAAACTCAAGTGCTTTCGAATTTTATAAAGCTTCAATAATTTAAGCTCCTCTCTATCGTAAAATTCTGACAAGAGTTTTCGAGTACGATGAGTTCCAGAAATTATTTTGTTTTATCTAGTTCAAGTAGCTGTCAGTTCAATTTTTCTTTTTCCTTTTTTTTTTTTTTTTTAACGAAATTCTTTGGCAAATTTGGTGAAATGCGATGTAGTGGTAGCTGACGTTACAGCGCATGTTCCAATGCAACAAAATGGTTTTCTCCACAAGACCGATTATTGATTTTCTGCCACTGAGCTTGTTCTTATCCTGCGCATGACAGCATATGGAAATGACCGTGATGAATCTTCGCGAAGACGTAACGCAATTTTCATAATTAATTACTGTATTCTGACGTTACAAATTTCATTGCCATTTGTTCATAGATAAATAAATATTATCGACACGATATTCCATGGAATAATTTAGTATTCACGCATACGTTGGTAGCCGTAGCGTGGCGAGAGTACATGCGTTGTTACAATTCAACGCTTGAATAATAAATCGAGTGACGACACGTTTCAGGTCAACGTACCAACGGTTAAAGCTGGTTTCATGGGGATTCTCGATAGGTGATAGTACATCGTTCGGTATACGCGAATGATCGGTATTGATCGTGTATCGCGTGCAACAGTTTGGTAAATACGACACTCGAAGCTGCACTTTGAATTATAAAACAATATACATACATCGGTATATAATCCGATTGTTTGGGTTGAAAAACTTCCGTTTTCAATACGTTTTATTTTTCAAAGCGAAACGTGCGATTCGTTTGTATAGTCTATAAACGTGCATCGAAGCTCTTTTATCCACGGATCAAGGGGTCTAATTCGTAATTATTTTGTTGACACGCGTTAAGTCGAGAAAAACAGACACGCAAATAAAAATGAAGACAGATATCGCGAACGACGAAATCGTTTCGTGGCGTACGTGCTTTTGCTTATGGTAAAAAATCTACTCAGAGATTCGTTAAATTAGTCCAAATGTAATGACCTTTATCGCTTTTCGACCTTCGATTATTAGGCACAAGGGCATGCCGATTCGAAACAACACGCGATAACGCATATTTCTATCGCCATGTCGAATTTCGTGAACTCAGACAATTCGATAATTCTTACTCCATTTCAATTTTTTATATTGTAAACAACGAGTTAATTATAACGTTACAGACAGGTCGTCGTACGTATTTTCGTACTTGAACTTTAATCCTGTTTTGTACTTTCATTCTATACACCGCAATATATTGCGTACGATTACATATCGATTACGAACGACTACACGATATATTACATAAATTATCGCATGACATATAGAGTTTTAGAAAATATAGCAATCAAATACGTAGATCACGGATATTTATACGGTTCTGAGAAATATAGAAAAATCCAAATAATTACACAATCATATAAAACGTATATAAAAATATGAAGATGTTTGAAAAGTTCGCAACATTTCCGAGAATTGATAAGCTCTGTAATCGATTGCGATAAAATTTGAAGGGGTTAATTTATACCTTTTAGAGATTTCATAAATTTAATTTATATGAAGCAGTATTGTATTTTATATTCGATAGAATGTCAATTCTACGAAAATACATTTTATTTGAATTTCACTACGAACTTTTCAAATATATGAACTATAAAATTACTACATTTAGCGAGTGAAACAAATATTTCGCATGAATATCCGTATTCCAAAAATGAGAATAGAATAAGTCAGAATGTCGAACAAACAAAAAACAAAGTTTGTTGTTGAGATTAATACCGCGAAAGAAGCGGCAGTCGCAAAAGTGTAGTCAAAAGCTCTCGTGCATGAAGAGAGAATTCTAAATATAAAGTTCACCAACGCTCGGTTTTTAACGTGGAACCCAACAGGAAGGCGTCAGTACTCAGTTGAAATTCGCACTCTGAAGCTCGCGAATTCGTCTAGCCGGTTGTGTCATTGAAACGCATTTTTTATTATTGATTCGTCATTAGTTGATTGTCGAACAGTGTTGTTAACGATACATTGTAAAGAACATGTGTGTGATCGGTAAGGATTATTCTTCCATCGATCAATAGTGAAAACGATTTTAATCTAAATGTACGGGTAAAAAGCAGAATGCTCATGCAAATTGTTTCAACCGTTCGCGGAGAGACGCGATCGCTGGATAACGCGTCAACGAGAGTCGTAAATTCTCGTTACGATTAAACAATCGACGCCACGAACTGATTGATCCCCTATTTCTATTACGAGAATAGAGGTGGTTAGGTTTGAGTGTATATGTAACAACTATACTGGGTTGGTTGATAAAAGATTAATAAAAATAACGAAACAACAAGTTCAGTCAAAGATCAACAATTAAAAACGAAAAAGATAACAGTCAAGGTTTGTTTAGCGGTATGCTTATAACGAGACCTATCGCACTTCGCAGCTTGAGACAGGCGTTATGTGCTAGATTCGATTCAATGTGTAACGTTCGACGTGTCACAAGGAACTAGCCGACTTTAGATGATTTCTTTGTCTCATTTTTAAGACGACCCCCACTCTACTTAGGTCACGCCACCGTTCGCGCCTATGATCACGTATGTCTATTCTTGCGTGGAAAACGTAACGGACGAAATTCGACGTTTCGAAAACTCGCTGCTTGGCGACAGCTATGCGCTCGTCGATACATTGTATATGATCCGGCGGTCAGATAAAGCGATCTGACTGCGACATTGTAGGGCCGCGAGCGACGGTTAGAAAATACAGCCTGTGGTAAGCCTCGTGGCGTAACATCCTCCCCCCGTTGAGAGGGTACCGATCAAATGATATGGTGTGGAGTCAGGTGCGTCGCTGGCGGATCTCCTTCGCTCCGTGTGGGTGGTCGGACTCGTTTGGATCTGGGTGAATGGGTAAGGGGACCAGTCTTTTGACGCCACGATCCAGGGTAGTTGTTGCCGTCTGCACGGTAGCGGTCCGTATGATTCCGTCGACTCCTCTTGGATGGGCCTTGATCACGCGGCCCAAAGGCCATTGCATGGATGGTACGTTATCCTCCCTGAGGACTACAACGGTGCCTTCTCGGATGTTGTGACTGCCCTTGCTCCATTTGTTTCGGATGTTCAGCTCGTTCAGGTACTCTCGATGCCAGCGGCGCCAGAAATGTTGCTTGACCCTTTGAATGTGTTGCCAGCTGGAGAGACGATTGGATGGAGTGTCCTGGAAATCTCGTTCTCGAAAGCTTGTTAATGCATCTCCGATGAGGAAGTGACCGGGAGTAAGGACAAGAAGATCGTTTTGGTCAGATGATATTGGAGTCAGAGGACGGGAGTTGTGGATAGACTCGATTTGAATGATGAGTGTGTTAAAGTTTTCAAATCTTAAGAGCTCGTTACCTGCGACACGTCTGAGATGTCGTTTGAAGGACTTCACCGCAGCCTCCCACAACCCGCTAAAGTGAGGTGAGTTGGGAGGAATGAAGTGCCATTCGATCCGTCGATCGGCTAAAAAGGACTGAACTTTTACATTATGATCGTCGGACTGCAGGAGGTTTCGGAGCTCTCGTAATTCGTTGTTGGCGCCAACGAAGTTGGTACCGTTGTCAGAATAAATTGTTACACAGAATCCTCGGCGAGCGATGAATCTTCGCAGAGCAGCAATGAAGGCCTCGCTAGTGAGATCGGTGACCAGCTCGAGGTGGACTGCTTTAACTGCAAGACATACGAAGATTGCTACATATACCTTGATTTTGCGTCGGTTGCAATCCTTTCGTTTCTTGATGTAGAACGGTCCGCAATAATCAATTCCGACGTTGGTAAATGGACGAGATTCCGTTATCCGTGCAGCTGGAAGGTCGCCCATTACGTAATCCACTGGAGGTGGATTGGCTCGGCAGCAACGTACGCACTTCTTCAGCGTGCTCCAAACTTGACTACGGCCGTCGATAGGCCAATAAGGTCTCCTTAAGGCATATAAGGTAGCTTGAGTTCCGGAGTGGAGATTTAGGAGGTGTTCATGCTCGATAATGAGTGCTGTAACTGAGGATTTGGGTAGAATGATTGGGTGTTTCCGAGTGAAGGGCATTGGTGAGTGACTGAGTCGGCCTCCGACTCGCAATATCTCGTCCTTGTCCAGAAATGGATTGAGTCGTTGCAGCTTCCCCTTCACTGCAGAATTTCGATCTGTTCGGAGAGTACGTATTTCATCTGGAAAATAGCAGAGCTGTAACAATTTGACCAATTTGTTATGCGCATTGGTTAAATCATGTGTGGTTAGAGGTCCCCCCGGATCCTGTTTTCGTCTCCATCGGAGGCAACGAGCGGCAATTCTTATCAGCTTGGGCCAAGAAGAAAATCTCTCCAGTAGACTGTGGTCAAGTGGAGTCACGGACAGACATGTTGCCTTCTTCTGCTCTGGTATTTCAGCTAATGGTACCGGGTTCCACGTCGGCCAGTATTTTTCAGGTTGTTGGAGCGTTTCCGGTCCATGTTGCCAAATGGTTGATCGCAGGAAGTCTTCGCGTGATTGGCCTCGAGATATGAGATCTGCAGGGTTATCGGTAGTGGGAATGTGGCGCCAATCGGAGGTGTGAGTCTTCTGTTGAATCTCTGTCACACGATTCGCGACGAAGGTTTTTAGCGTATGGGGTGATGTATTAATCCAATGTAGAACGATTGTAGAATCAGTCCAGTAAACGGTCCGAGAAATGTTGCTTGGTAAGGCTTGAAGGACTGTAGTGGCCAATGATGTGAGAAGAAGTGCTCCACACAGTTCCAGCCTTGGAATGGTTTGTGATTTGAGTGGAGCCACCTTTGACCTTGCAGTGAGGAGTCGTGTCCAGACATGACCATCCGGAGTGATAGTGCGAAGGTAGACACATGCCCCATACGCCCTTTCGCTGGCGTCGCAGAATCCGTGTAATTCAATTTCCGTTGCGGTCTTGATTATAGTTTTACGTGGAAACTTCACGTTATTTAGCAAAGGTAGCTGTGAATAATATTTTCTCTTTTCTGTGTGTACGTCAGCCGGAAGAGACTCGTCCCAGTCAAGTTTTAAAGTCCAAAGTCGTTGGAGCAACATCTTAGCGCGAACGATCACTGGTGCCAGTAATCCAAGAGGGTCGTAGATCTTGGCAATTTCGGAGCTGATTGTTCTCTTCGTAATTCGAGAGGCGGTAGGATTGATTTTGACGGAATATAGGATCGAATCGTCAAAGGAATTCCAAACAACACCCAGAGTTTTGAAAGTTTGCGATTCGCCTAGTCGCAGCTTATCGTTTATGTCCTGCTCGGAAAGTCCTCGTAGCAGTTCCCGGTCGTTCGCTGCCCATTTTCGAATGTTTAAGCTGGCTAGTTTAAGCAATTCTATGAGCTCCGTTCTCAGTGATTGTGTCTCGTCCTTTGTATCAGCTCCTGTGAGAACATCGTCGACGTAGAAGTCTCGCTGTAAGACCATCGCTGCTCGTGGGTATCGATGACCCTCGTCGTCTGCCAGTTGTTTGAGGCACCGAATGGCTAGATAGGGGGCCGCTGACAGCCCGCATGTCACTGTGTTAAGTTGATATATGTCAACTTCTCCATCAGAGTTGCGCCACAAAATTTGTTGGAATTTCCGATCCTCTGGACGCACAAGAAATTGTCGATACATTTTTTCGACATCGCCTGTAATGACGTACTGATGAGAACGAAATCTTAAAAGGATAAGAAATATGTCGTCTTGTAGTTTCGGTCCGTATGAAGTACGTCGTTTAATGAAACTCCGGTGGTGGTTGGTGCAGATCCGTCAAACACAACTCGGAGTTTTGTAGTCCGGCTGGATTCTTTGATCACGCCGTGATGTGGCAGAAAATATCCGTCGTCCGTGCAGTGGTCCGTGGTAATCTTCGTCATATGTCCTAATTCCAAGTATTCTTCTATTACGGCGTGTTAGTCGGCTTCGAATTGTTTGTCTCGTTGGAATCGACGGCAGAGGGAAGTGAGTCGCTTCATTGCCATGGCTTTCGAGGATCCAAGCGGAGGAGTTGTTTCGTTGAATGGGAGAGCGACAACGTATCGCCCGTCGTTGATGCGTTGAACGTGATTTCGAAAGTGCTCCTCGCACTGTCGTTCCGTTTCCGAAATGTGTGCGGTGGGCGGTCCCTCGTCGATTTCCCAAAAACGGGCGAGGTCCACCTGTAAAGCCGTCGTGGAGGCGTGAAATGCGTATGCTAATGAGTCCGATGACCCATCCGAATCGCGTTTTTTGCAGACGCAAGTCGGGCCCGTTTGCTTGACTGATATCAAGTTGGCCGACACAGAGTGATGCTAGTGTTGGTCCGGCGCTCAACAATATTTCGATCGGAGCAGGTCTATGGAATCTTGGATCGGCTAATTGGAGATTCCTAGGTATCTGTATCGTTGAGCGATCTACGGGTTGATTTGGGACCCAAGACGCGATAGTCGGTATGATTAGAAACGTCAAGTTGCGTTCGTATGTGCCGTCAATGGAGGTGATCGTGGCCGTGATGTAGCGTTTCGAGGTCGTCGATAACGTGTTGAGTGTTCCGATTGGGACCGAACATTTCCGTTGGTTGAGTTTTAATGAGTTAGCGAGTCTTTCGGTGATAAAGTTCATGCTAGAGCCGGTGTCTAGCAGAGCTCTACAACGAAATGGTTGAATTTCATTGTTCAAGATGTTGACCTGTGCTGTGACTAACAAATGGTGCTGCAATGATTCAGAAGGAAGCGAGGTCAATGAGTCCGTTTTCTGTGGTTCGGTCCCTAGCAGAGTCGTCTGATGACGTCATTGTTTTCCTTGTCGATTAGGACTGGACGATATAGTCGATCCCGAAGCCGCCGTTCGCGACAACCGAGATTCGCGTTTCGGAGATGTTCGCGGAGACGTTCGGGGAGACGCTCGGCGAGACGCTCGGGGAGATGCTCGGGGAGACGTTCGGGGAGACGAGGATGTGCGTCTCGAACGATGTGAGGAACGCGGGGTCGGTGAACTAGGCGAAGATCTACCGTTGGATGATCGGTCGCTCGACGATCGACCGCTTGATGTTCGGTTGACACGTGTTCGTGGTTTGCTACGCCCATGGTCTTGATGCAGATACGTGTGGTGTCGCTGTCTACAGATGCGATATGACCCCGCGGAGCATTGAGTAAGAGCGACGTCTAAACAATTGGTACAGAGCGACGCCCTTTTGGCGATTTCCAGGCGTTCTTTGGGCGACTTCGCTTTGAAGACATGACAATTCCATAATTCGTGTTGTCCGTGGCAGTTCGGACAAACCAACGTATTATGTGTAGTTATGAATGTATAATTTCGCGGCGCGTTCGGTCGCCGACGGTCGTGTTGATCGGACGCCCTTTTTTTTGACGGTTGATGCTGAACACGTTCTATCGCCATTCGTCCGTGTTTTCAGAAAATCTACCAAGTGCGTGTATGACGACAGTTTCTTGTCCGGTAGTTGTATGTTGCCATTTGCGAATGATGGCTGAGGGTAGCTTCGACGTGAAAAGCTTTAAGAGAACGGCGTTTGACGTGACTGGGCCCCCGAGTTTTTCTAACGCTTGGAGATTTACCTTGACTGTCTCGATAAGATCATCTATAGCTTCGGGTGTTTCCTTAGTTATCCTCGGATAGTCGAAATCAAGTCCCAGTGACGCATACAGATTTGACGGTGGCAGTCGAATTTTTCTTTAAGAACGTCAATGGCGATTGCGTAATTTGCCTCGGTGATGGCTAATGATTGTATGCTTCGCGCGGCCCATCCAGTCAGGGCTGATCGGAGATGATAAAATTTCTGAACCGGTGTTAAATGTTCATTTTGATCTATCGTTGACGAGAAGGAATCGTAAAATGACTGCCAATCCTCGAGGGCGCCGTCAAATGTAGGTATCCGAACCTCCGGTAGTTTAAGCGAAGCAGACTCGCGACCGGCGGCTGATTCACCGCTTGTCGATTGTGACGGCGTACTTCGTCGTATATTGATCGATTGTTTAGTTATTCGGCGTTGTAGTTTTTCGTATTCTTCCGCTAGTTCAATGCCGCGCGCGATCTCTCCCTTGTCTATAGCTACGATCTGGTTTTGTAAGCCACGGAGTTCCGTCTCGTAGGTTTCTAGACGATCTTTAATTTGTATCAAGTCGATCTCTTCCGGACAGCCTGATTGTTCGATGTCGTCCAGTTTTTTTGCGAAGCGTGTAAACTGGGCGATATAGTAGCCCCGGCGTCGACGCAAGGTGGCGAGTTCGTTTCCGGTTGCCATTATTTGTTATGTAATTGAGAGTGAACTCGTTTGAACTTACTTCTGTTGGCGATTGTCCACTTTGCGGCAGGAGGCTGTGTGGTTGCGTTTCAACCACCGAATTATACCTCTTCAAAGGTGACGACCCTTTACGTTACTGACCTCGCTGGGGTAGTAACGCTTCCGCTGCTAGATGTGTTGGGTTCACGTGGCACTGTATGGTAGTGGGTGTCACTGGCGTGCACTTTTCACTTGACACTGAATCCGGCTCGAAGGACCAAATGTTTCAACCGTTCGCGGAGAGACGCGATCGCTAGATAACGCGTCAACGAGAGTCGTAAATTCTCGTTACGATTAAACAATCGACGCCACGAACTGATTGATCCCCTATTTCTATTACGAGAATAGAGGTGGTTAGGTTTGAGTGTATATGAACAACTATACTGGGTTGGTTGATAAAAGATTAATAAAAATAACGAAACAACAAATTCAGTCAAAGATCAACAATTAAAAACGAAAAAGATAACAGTCAAGGTTTGTTTAGCGGTTTGCTTATAACGAGACCTATCGCACTTCGCAGCTTGAGACAGACGTTATGTGTTAGATTCGATTCAATGTGTAACGTTTGACGTGTCACAAGGAACTAACCGACTTTAGATGATTTCTTTGTCTCATTTTTAAGACGACCCCCACTCTACTTAGGTCACGCCACCGTTCGCGCCTATGATCACGTATGTCTAATCTTGTGTCATGTAGAATAAAAAGCAGGGGGGCTCGAACGAAAAGAAAAAAATTAAGGTAACAAAAAAAACAAGAGAATTTATTTCTTGTATTCTGTATTTACACTGACTGCGATTTTGTTCTGAGCTCCAGCCGTGACTTGCCAAGACTGAAGCTCTTACAATTTTGACTTTCGGTAACATCTGTTTCTTCTTTGTTTGTCATCCCTCAATATCCCCACTACCCTGTAGGCGTACGTGACTGTTGTCACACTTCTAGGACATTCGGTGGAAGGACCGTTAGGATACAGATGACTCATTAGGCACTTCGGCGATATACATTGCCGCCAAGGCCGCCACATCTCTATCTCCATCATCGGTCCATCGGATTTGAAGTATGCCGGTCGTGACACTTGCGTGGAAAACGTAACGGACAAAATTCGACGTTTCGAGAACTCGCTGCTTGGCGACAGCTGTGCGCTCGTCGACACATTGTATATGATCCGGCGGTCAGATAAAACGATCTGACTGCGACATTGTAAGGCCGCGAGCGATGGTTAGAAAATACAGCCTGTGGTAAGCCTCATGGCGTAACACAAATGTTGCACGCAATATAATGCTCGCGTATATCTTTCATTTTCACTTTTACGTTCATTGTTTCCTAGAAACCTAAATATTTCATTCGACGAAAACAAAATAAAAATTTAAAACATCTTGCTCATAGCGCGCGAGAAAGAGTTCTTTTGTGAATCGAAGATGCGTCGGAGGGAAACGATAATTTTCTCACTAATTTCATTCTTACTGTTATACGATCACATTGTTCGATTTTCTATCGAATTATGTCACATACGTTCACATTGTTAACGATCATTCGACTGTTGGCTGGCTTAACAAACTAACTTGGCACCGGGTCAGATCTATCATAGCCGTTTGGGTGCATCTTCTAAAATTAGTCGTTATTATTATATTATTATACACATAAAAATAACCGGATGCTACAATGAAATGCCTTAGAAAATATCTGACTTCTATCGTAATCGCGTATTGGCGTTGTTAAATTTGTTCACGATCTGTACATTTATACTCGCGTCTTTGTTGCACAATCCTTTGTCTCCTTGATGTTTATCACTGGCCATACGTCTACACATCAAGCATGTGAAAATGCAATTAATTACACGAGTATCATAGATTCTGTTGCTTTCAGAACCCAAGGATAATATCAAGGATAAAATCAATAAGGACGTCGGGGATAATGAAGTCTCCCCGAAAATTCTCAGGGGTTGTAATCGCGATGTGCGGTTTACCAGGTCGTGGAAAAAGCCAAGTGGCACAACGCCATTCGCGCAGACTCAACTGGAACGGCGATTCCACTAAAGGTTGGGAATTCTGTTTTGTTTACTGCCAATTGCTACACTTAAAAACGAAACCTGTTCATTAAATCATATTAGTCATCTTAAATAAGCGGCTTCGTAGTATTATTTCCATTCGACCAACAATTATCTGTGTTTCTTCTTTTTTTCTTTTTTTACTTCCTATTTTGTGGTTGTATTATGTGTACAAGTCACGTGTTTGATCATTAATTCGTTATTTTTCCCGTTTTTGTTTTCAACACGGTCGTTAAGAGGATTTATTACATACGCTAAATAGACTTGTTACGTAAATCAACATTTGCGGCGCTTTGAACAAATTTTAATTTCTATTTTGTAATATATTACATTGTGCTCTTCCTAGTTTTTACATTATTTCATTAACATTATTCATTAACATAAAAAGACATTATTTCATATTGTTCCTTTGTGAAATGCTAAATAATTGTTCTATATTTCATGTATAAATAAAACTATTCTTATATATTTTATACTGCATTAATTTCGTCATACCATTGTAGTAACGATGGTAATAATAAAAAATTTATAACTATTGATAAATAGTTATAATTAATTGCTAATAAAAAATAATTATTCAAATTATGTATTGCTACTAATCTTGGGGCGCCGGTCACCGGTGATCTTGATGATACCACGGCCAAGTTGAGTGCCGGCCACCGGTGACCCTGTCACGTAAAATAAGAAAGAAATTTAAAGGAAAGAAGAAAACTTTATTTTTTCCTCGTTTATACACTTCTGAACTCTAGCCGTGGCCGTTCGGGACTGAGGCTCTTACAATATTTTCTTACTCTCGGTGACATCTGTTTCTTCTTTTGTTTTTCATCCTTCATTATCCCCACTACCCTGTAGGCGTACGTGACTGTTGCTACGCTTCTAGAACATTCGGTGGAAGGACCGTTAGGACATAGATGAACCCTCAGGTACTCCGGCAATATACATTGTCGCCAAGGTCGCCATGTGTAATGTTCAAGTATCGGCTGTCTGGAGAATGTTTAGAAGTGGTCGCCTAAGGTGACGTCAGGGCAAAAGAGTTTGGGGTTACACTCCCCCCTCCTTAGAATGAACTTAGTCCTCGAAGATAGATGGATAGATAGATTCCTTTTCCTCTTTAAGATAGATGGGTGAAATTTTGCCTTGGGTGTTTCCAGGTCGAAGGTTACTTGTGAATCGTTGCTGGTGCTGGGCACAGGTAGAATCGGGGTGAATATGTTGATAGGTGCCGGGTTGATTGGCATCGGAGCGCTGGCTGATGGATTGTTATTTGTCGTGTTTCGCTTGATTTTACAACAGAATAAATGAAAATACAATTTCGGCATTCCTATTTTGTTGAGAAAGTATAAGCATATGAGAGCAATGGATAAATATCCTATAATTTGTAATATAGATATTCCCCGTGATTCAACTTGATCGATTCTACGAGCAAAAGTTAGTTGATTCGTTTGATCTTCGATTCAATCCAGAGTGTTTTTGTATCCGTAATTATCGTTAATAAGTTTTGTAGTTTTCTCTAGTTTATTTAGTAAAATAATCCAGTCTGAATCATTAGTTACATTGACTGTTTTGATTTTAATCTCGTAAGAAATTTCCTTGCTACTACCACTGATTCTCATATGGTTATTCTTGTACAATATGTCTACGGTTTTATTAGTTTGTAACAAAGATGGTTTCTCTAGTCTAACAATTCGATGTGTCTTTTCTTCGAAAATGCTCAGATCTATTGGTTTTTCTGGTATAGCTATAAAATGATTCTCAGCGTTTAATGGGATAAAAGTTATATCTTCAATGTTATAAACTACTACCTTACAGAATTTGACAGTGTTTTCTGCGCTTAAGATTTCAGGGTTACAATCGTGCTTCACTCGACGGTCGTGAATCGGCTGAGTTTGTTTGCAAATGTAAAAGTCAGATATAGAACATTGCTTATCCAAGTAGTTTTGATCGACATTGATGTAATTTAGTCCTGACGTTAAAAATATCGGATGAACTACTAAAGGTGCTAAAAACACTTTGTTCGTGAGAGATGGTATGGGATATATTTGCTCTATATCCCATTCCATGTCCATAACTGTTGGTACAGAAATTACAAAGAAAACTTTGTTTTGTCGAGTAAACAATGTGAGTTCTGAGATATCTAAAATATTTTGGAAATTCTCTTCCTTTGGTATAAAAGCGTTTCCTACTGTTTTGCTACCTAGTACTTGGGCGTAATTGTTAATAAAAGTTCCGGGATCAATAATCTGTGGGCTTATTATTCCTTGTTTTCCTAAGATGATTAAATTGAATATTTCGTCGATTTGGAAATGTAAGTCAGAGAGTGAGCTTTCTAGAGCTATGACTTTTATTAAGGTGATCTCGTTTTTGTTAAGCGTTTTAAGTTCGTTTGTTACACCTGTGTCTACTTGTTTCAGTCGCTGGATGACGTCGTTATTTAAAATTCGTTTAATCAAAGCTGTCTGGTTGGCTACTATGGTTTTTAGGCTGTTACCTTCTTCAAAGAGTTTGTCTATATTTTTGTTGATTATATCTAGATCGTTCGCGGCTAGGGTTCCAAAAAGAGTTTTACTAATAGATTCGATAGCGTCTACTAGTCCTCGTCTACTTCTGAGATGAATGTGAGCTAAGGATCGTAATTCGATGCTAAGTGTTCTGACGTTATTTAGTTTTGCTTGTAAAGAGCGTATTTCTGGTAATATGTTACAGTCTTTTCGTGTCTCGCAATGATTCCTAACTTCGGCTACTCCCTTTTCAATATATCTTACTTGTTCCAATACAGCACTAATATCTAGTCCTATAATAACATTTATGTGTTCGCTATAAAGATATGCTTTGGATCTTTTCTCATGAAATATTCCATTATTGTCAATAGGGGTTATTTTTAATCCGTTAAGGGTGGTAAAGCCGACGGCAAGGGTGATCGTCCTGAAAAATAAGGTTTTATTCTGTTACCGTGGATTTTCTTAACTCGATCTCTAATGAGAATCTCATAATACGGTGTCTTGACTGATTTAATAACGTAGGGTCCTAACCATTCGTCGTCCAATTTATCCGACTTATGATCGTTGTGAAGGAGTATACGATCTCCTTCCTTAAATAAGGTTTGAGTTCTAATGATTTTTCTTGTTTGATCTCTCATGTACCTCTTTCTACTTTGTTCAAGAGTGTTCTTCGCTATCATTCTATATTTTTGCAATTGTTTTTGCCATAGTGCAAACATTTCTTCGTAAGTGTAATTGGAAGTTCGGGATACGGAAGACGGGAGGTTGGCTTTTCTTCCAAATGTTAGTTCGAAGGGTGAAAATCCAGTTGCATCGTGTATCGCGGTATTATACCCTAGGCAAATAAAGTCTAATACCTGATCCCATTCTTTATTAGAATCGTGTAGGCTCGTGCGAATCATGTCTTTTACTGTGGCGTGTTTTCGTTCTAAGGATCCGTTAGATTGAGGATGAAAACTAGTGGTCTTTATATGTTTGATTTTAAATGCTTCCTCGAATTTTTCCATTAGTTCGCTAATAAAGTTCTGTCCCTGGTCTGTTAGTATCGTTTTGGGTGCTGAGAAGATGTAAATGTAGTGGTGCAGTAGTGCATCGATAATCGATTCGGTTCGTTGTGTTTTCAGTGGTACTAAAACGAGATATTTCGTTAGGTCATCGTGAGTCGAAAGAATGTATTGATTTCCACGTGTGGTTTTAGGCATCGGACCAATTAGATCCATGGCTATCTTTTCGTTTGGCTCTACTGATGTCTGAGGAATTACGGGTTGTTCCTTGGGTCTGATTCTAACTAGCTTTTGTCGTTGACAAGCTTCGCAATTTTTTATAAAATCTTCTATCCTTTCCATGAGGCGTGGGATTTTGAATTGGTCTTTGATTTTACTATATGTCTTTTGAATATCCAAGTGTCCACTAATGTCGTTATGGTTTTCGCGTATAATGTCTAGAGCTTGTTCGTCAGTTATGGTTTGTATTGGTTCGTATGCAAAAGTTATTTCTTCAATTTGGTCATTAATAAACATGAGTGTTATTTTGATCCTAGCTTTTTCGGCTTCGGTAAAACTATTGTCTCCTATCCCAATTTTCTTGTGTTTCTTGGTTAGTTCAAAAATTTTTCGAATCCAAGTATCTTTGTCGAATGGACCTAATGTTTCTCTATTCAATTGATAGAAGGTGTGATCGTTTGGCGTGATTTTAAGTCGTCTCGGGTGTGTCGCGTCTTCTGACCATGCGTTAAAGTGTTCTACAATATTTTCGGAGTTTGCAGGTGTGTCTGGGACTGATTTGTCGGTAATTTGGTAAATTTTTCTGGAAAGTGCGTCGGCTGCTGTGTTCTCTTTACCTTTGCAATACTGAATATCGTACTCGTATTCTTCGAGTTTAAGTCTCCATCTAATCAAACGCGAGGAAGGGTCTTTGCAATTTTTGAGCCAAGTGAGTGCTTGGTGATCGGTTCGAATAACGAATCGTCTTCCTAACAGGTATTGCCTGAGTCTCTTAACTGCCCATACGATAACTAATAATTCCTTTTCTGTGGTAGAATAATTTTTCTCTGGGGGGTTGAGTGTCCGTGATATGTAACAACAAGGATGTCCGTCTTGTGATAAGATTGCGCCTATTCCTTCATTGGAAGCGTCTGTGGTGAGTGTGAATGTTTTCGTGTAGTCTGGGTATGCTAAAACTGGGACTGAGCATAGCTTTTCTTTTAGTGTGTCAAAGCTTGTCTGTTGCGTTTCTGTCCATCTAAAAGGATTGTCTTTCTTTGTGAGATCTGTTAATGGTTTGGCGAGTTTGGAAAAGTTTTTAATGAATTTTCTGTAGTATCCAGCTAATCCGAGAAATGACTTTACGTCTGTTTGTGTTTTGGGAATCTTAAAGTCTTTAACTGCGGAGATCTTTTTAGGATTTGACTTTATGCCCTCGTGTGTTATGACATGTCCTAAGTATTCTAATTCAGGTTTTAGAAACTCGCATTTGTCGGGTTGGATTTTTAGTCCTAACTCTTTTAATCTTTGCAATACTATAGCAAGGTTTTCATTGTGTTGTTGAATTGTACTACCGAATATTATTATGTCGTCAAGGTATACAAAGCAGTATTTGTTCAATAATCCTCGTAACGCGGTATCCATCATGCGTTGGAAGGTGGCTGGGGCGTTTTTTAAACCGAATGGCATGCGATTATAGTGAAAGTGTCCCTGAGGTGTGCTAAAGGCTGTATATTTCTTTGAGTCGGGGTCCATAGATATTTGATGGAATCCCGAAGATAAATCTAGAGCAGAGAAGAATTTGGCGTTGCCTAATTGTGATAGAATGTCGTCGATTGTCGGTAGTGGGTAGGCGTCTTGATCGGTAAGTTCATTTAATTTTCGAAAGTCGATAACTATACGCCATTTCTGTTTGCCTGATGCGTCTGATTTCTTGGGTACTACCCATACTGGACTGTTGTAAGGAGAATCTGATTCTTCAATGATATTTTTATCTAACATTTTTTTCATTTGTTTTTCAATTTCTGCTTTATGGGCCTCGGGAGGTCGGTACGATTTGGTATTGACGATTTTGTTTTCGCGTAGGGTAATAGTGTGTTTTGTTAGGTTAGTACAAGGTAGGGTATCGGATTCTAGGTCAAACACGTCTATGTAATGTAGGAGGATCTTTTCGATAGGAATACGAAGTTTGTCTTCAATATGGTCTAGTCTAATTATTTGTTTCATTTTAGCAATTTTATCGAGATCGTGTTCATAAGAAAGATCATTAGTGATTATAGTTGGTTGCTCACCAGTATTGCAGAAACATACTCTCGTCGGAACTTTATCCAGATAAATTGTTTCGATTTTGGTTTGCCCTGGGAGAATGGTTTTCGGCGCCTGGAAAAATATTTCGTTCCCGTTTAATTGTATTGATTCGTTGTTAATTCGATATGAGTAGTTAGAGAGCATAGGTAAACCAATTATTCCGTCTTCTATTAAAGGAAAATCGTCTGGCACAACGTGAAATGTGTTCATGATGTTAAAGAATTGAAAGTCTACTGTTTCGTCAGTTTGGAATTTGTCATTGCCCATGTAAAATGTTTTAGCTACTGTCATTTTAGGTTTAAATATGGCACTTGATCTTTTAACTAAATTTATTCCTGCACCGGTATCGATTAAATATCGTTTGATTTCTGTTCCCGATCGAACTCCAATGGATAGAAGTTTTCCTGTTGTTGCGTGTACTCGTACGACGTCTCTCGAGGTTCTGGTAGCGCTGTTTCCTCTTCTCGTCCCGCATTCTCCATGTTTATATTGTAGCTGCGCGGTGGCGGAAGATTTCGCTGGCTGGCCGGTTGAAAATTTTCGGCAGTAATTTGCGGTATGTCCTATTTGGTTGCACTTAAAACACTTCATTCTCCCTCCGTTGTTTATTTGAGTGCTTGTCGGCAGGCGATTGAGCGTAGTCATCGGACCGCTCCTAAGTGGGGGTTTGCGTTGTGACGATACATTCCCTCGGGCGAATGAGTGAGCTCTTATTTGCTGGCTGCACTGATTTCCGCGGTTTCGCTCAATTTCTCCGATTAATAGTTCTGCTTCGAACGCGGCATCTTGTGCTTCTTGTAAGGTGCGCGGTTTCATGCTTGATGTTCTGATTTCTATCTCGGGTTTTAAATTTAGTATGAACGTTTCGGTTGCGCGTTCGTTCTCTAGGTCTATCGCGACTGCTCGTCGAATAGGATCGCGGATTTCGTGTTGCAATGCGTATATAAGTTCATTAAGACCGTGTCGAAATCTTTTGACGTACCGTGTACTGATTCGTTAAAACTTTGCCGAGTTCTTTGTAATATATCTCGCGCACCGTTTGAAGTTACGTTAATCGATACGAACTTCCTCAGATTTTCGAATAAGGCGCCGTACGTCTCGATAACCGAATGTCTAATGCTTCTTTCGGCTTCGCCGACAATGCGTTTGGTTAAAATTAATTTCAATAAAGCACGCTTTTCCTTACATTCCGATCTAGCTTCGCTTACCCGCTTGATGAATCCCTCCACTCCAATGTCATCTTGACCGTTGAGGACTGGGATGAACTCGATGCTGGTTTTCGCGTCGAACATATGTCGTTCGTACGAGGCTGATTCTTCTTCCTCGTCCTCGGAGTTCGCTGGGTCGGAGGTTTCTGGAGTTTCTTTGATCCGAACGCGTTCTTCCGGAGATTTCACTATGCGGGTGTCCCGAGTAGTGCTTCTGCTGGCAGAACTAGTATCGTCTGTCATAATTGAGTTGAACTCAGACGTATCTACGGAGGATTGTACTCCTAGCTTGAGTTCGGCCACAGTCTTCCCTATTGGTTCTATTTCCTTGATCCGTTGAGTGCTTTCATCGCGAATTAGTTTATACAAATCATTTATAGCTGCCTTATGTTCTTCGTGCTGGCGCTGCATCATATCCAAAATTGCCCGCAGGTTTGGATCACCGCTAGTCGAAGCGACAGGTGTAATTTTCTTATCGTCCCTTTTGTCCATTTCAGAGTAATAGATCGTCGGAGTCTGACGTTATCGAATGCAATCGATCGATCCTTTTAGAGGAAATGGTTCTACTTACTAATAAAACCGTTTTTCGTAATCCAGGTTGCTTGATACACCTTTGGTCGGATGTCCCGTAGGCCAAAACCGTAATCTTGTTTTATCCAACGTTGATGTATCCTGGCAGGATCGCCAAAATGTCACGTAAAATAAGAAAGAAATTTAAAGGAAAGAAGAAAACTTTATTTTTTCCTCGTTTATACACTTCTGAACTCTAGCCGTGGCCGTTCGAGACTGAGGCTCTTACAATATTTTCTTACTCTCGGTGACATCTGTTTCTTCTTTTGTTTTTCATCCTTCATTATCCCCACTACCCTGTAGGCGTACTGACTATTGCTACGCTTCTAGAACATTCGGTGGAAGGATCGTTAGGACATAGATGAACCCTCAGGTACTCCGGCAATATACATTGTCGCCAAGGTCGCCATGTGTAATGTTCAAGTATCGGCTGTCTGGAGAATGTTTAGAAGTGGTCGCCTAAGGTGACGTCAGGGCAAAAGAGTTTGGGGTTACAAACGCAGCGTTGAGAGCTCTGGCCCAACGAGACGCGATGCACGAGTGCGCTACATGGCTCGCAGGCGGAAATTCCGTAGCTGTAAGCATCAATTAGACGCGTGACAAACGTCTAGTAAAGATGTGAAATTGAATAGAATCTGGAGATAAATTCAGTATCGAAAGGAGAACGCGTGCCGTTGCATTCGATCGAAAATAATCGCAAAAGTTCAAGAGATTTCAGTATCGAATCGAGAACAACAACACACGCGATTGTATTTGATTGAAAATAATTGAAAATAGTTGAGAAAGATTCGGTATCAACACGAGAACGAGAATACGCTCGGTTATGCTTGATTGAGAGTAATCGAAAAAAGTTGAGAAAGATTCAATGTCGAAACGAATGCAAGCACGCGCGATTGCATTTGATCGAAAATAATAGAACAAAGTTAAGAAAGAATTTTAATCGTTGCGCATTTGAAGAATCCGACCGGAAGAAGAAACACGTGTTTTTTTTGTTATTATGTAACCGGAGCTGCAAGAATAGATTAGAATATTAGAACGGTCAAGGGTCGTATTTATACATAGATCGCGCTAACGGTGGACGACGCGATTAAACCGAGGCTAGTCAAGCCGGTCTACCTTTCTCCGACCGAACCGAATATCGTCGTACGAGTTTTACCTTGCTTAATATTTTTAACAACATGTACCAACGTTCCACGATAGAAACCGCAATAGTTCATGGTGTTGAAAGTAGCTTAAGATCGGCTCGTTATTTTCTCGATATTATGCGCTTTAGAAATAGTCGAGAATTGAACAAATATGACACGAATTCAATATGAAGACTACAACGGTAAAACGTGTCTTCACGTTAAATTTTAAATTCTATGTGGAAACGTATCTTAGATATTATAGGAAACTAATTATTTAATTCTGAAATTAACGGTGCATTTTTCCTTCCAAATTATATCATATTGAAATATTCCTATTTATTCTAATTTATCGTATTCTTTCTATGTGGTCTTGATATATATGTTAACAATAAGAGAAACCAACATGTAAATTCATATATAAATTACTCGCCATAATTATTAGGACATCTACACGTTATAAGCATCGATTGGAACACTTTGACACTTTTCTTTATCTGCTATATCTTACATTACAAAGTACATATGCCGCGAATGAAATAACAGATTTATAACGA
>NW_026109242.1:0-64551 GCF_024516045.1 Bombus affinis
CTGATAAATTCAACCGATTGAAGGCTCGTTTAAATACAGCCAGAAGATTAGGCAAGTAGTAAGTGAAACCGAATTTACACATTTTTCGATGAATCATCCTTAAAAGTATAAATTATCTTCATTCGCTATTTCACTAATCTATTGGCCGTGTCTGAATAAGCCTTTGGTCAACAACACTTGAAACGTAATTCAATGCAAGCAGTGACGAAATTTCGAGGAGGAAGACGCGTTTGATCTGAAATTACCTGCGGATAATGCTCCTGCATCTCTTCATAAGACAGCTCCTCACAGATACCGGCGTGGAGTTCGTTGAGTGCTGTCACGTGTTCTTGGGGCGCTTCCACGCCACGAGCAGTCGCGATAGTCCTTCGAAGGCGACTAGTTAGCACGCGCAGGTCGGGAATACGCATAGCGTTGAACTTGGTGGCCAACGCCTGTGCATATCTCTCGCCACGTGCGCTTAAAACTGCGTCACCACCAACCTTACCCAATACCTTGTACTCGCTTTCGCCGTGCTGTAATCAAAAGAGAGAGGGAGAGCTTTAGTTTTACCAAATCGTAGAATATTCTGATTACGTTCAAAAAGAGAGGCGTAGCAATGATAAGATTACGATCAGGCGAGAAGAAATTACTTTTGGAACCAAACCCTGATAAGATAGCAAGATTTGAAAAATACAATATGTATGTTTTTACGTATGCGTATACGTATACGTATGCTTTTAAAACATGTTGTGTGTAAACAATTGAGGGCTCGTCATGCTAAATGAAGTGCTCAGTTATGTATGTTAATCTTTTTAATAATTGCAAGCGCCACGACCTGGCTCAATTGTCCTTGACTCAGCTTGTAATCTAAGAACAAACACGTTTCTTCATTATCGTTATCATTATCACTTGTCGAAAAATTCTTATAATTAAGACTAAAGACGCTAAGGCTGAGCTTCTAGGATTAGAACATTTGAGATGAGGATTAAACGATGACAAATGTAAAATTTGATGGATTACCAACCCGAGAGAAATAAAGAGTATGCGGCTCAACAGTAACGCTTCCAAGATATCCAAGGACATTTGTCTCCACATGGCCAGACACGTTGCAGGACTCGATATCCATGCTGCCGGTCGCGATACGGATTCGTGGATACGTCTTCTCATCCATTGGCTCGTAAGATCGAATGTAATGAGCTATCTTCAATCGTAGATCTTCGGCTGTTATTGAATCCATGCCAACATAGTAAGCGCTGTACCGCAATATCTCCTTGTAATTTCGCTCCAGTACAACCGGATCGTCGCAGACGCACTCGATAATGAGGACGCGATAACCGCTGCCCGGAAAAATAGTCGAAGACCTCGGCGCGCTGCGCTCGCATCACCAACGTGGCGTCCAGGATCTTCAAACAGGAAAATTCTTAAATGCAACTAACTGTGACGACTCGCAAACTCAAATTTCAGTATATTTCTTCCTACGCATTTTATTTAAATAGACATTAGACTATATCGATTTTCAGTTGTCTTTCTTTGTATTGTATATTTGGAGAGATTGCTGCAACAAGGAGGTAGCTTTCCAATAATTTGTGTAAACCAGCAGAATGCAAGTCAAAATTAACCAAAACTATATCATATTTTGACACGTGCTATAAATTCATGATCTAAACTAATATTTGTATTATTTAAACACATTTGAATATGAAACCTATACTTTTGTTTTTCTCTCCCGATAAATGCAATTTAAATACTGAAAGTGTCTTCATGTTGCTACAGGCCCTTCGTCAAAATTAATTATCGCTTTATTCAATTAAGAACACCGCCGGCCATAAATATTAGGGCACATATTGATATTTAATACGAATGGAGTGCTTTTCTTTTCTAGTAATTTCGTTATAAATCTGTTATTTCATTCGCGGCATATGTACTTTGTAATGTAAGATATAGCAGATAAAGAAAAGTGTCAAAGTGTTCCAATCGATGCTTATAACGTGTAGATGTCCTAATAATTATGGCGAGTAATTTATATATGAATTTACATGTTGGTTTCTCTTATTGTTAACATATATATCAAGACCACATAGAAAGAATACGATAAATTAGAATAAATAGGAATATTTCAATATGATATAATTTGGAAGGAAAAATGCACCGTTAATTTCAGAATTAAATAATTAGTTTCCTATAATATCTAAGATACGTTTCCACATAGAATTTAAAATTTAACGTGAAGACACGTTTTACCGTTGTAGTCTTCATATTGAATTCGTGTCATATTTGTTCAATTCTCGACTATTTCTAAAGCGCATAATATCGAGAAAATAACGAGCCGATCTTAAGCTACTTTCAACACCATGAACTATTGCGGTTTCTATCATGGAACGTTGGTACATGTTGTTAAAAATATTAAGCAAGGTAAAACTCGTACGACGAGATTCGGTTCGGTCGGAGAATGCGCAACGATTAAAATTCTTCCTTAACTTTGTTCTATTATTTTCGATCAAATGCAATCGCGCGTGCTTGCATTCGTTTCGACATTGAATCTTTCTCAACTTTTTTCGATTACTCTCAATCAAGCATAACCGAGCGTATTCTCGTTCTCGTGTTGATACCGAATCTTTCTCAACTATTTTCAATTATTTTCAATCAAATACAATCGCGTGTGTTGTTGTTCTCGATTCGATACTGAAATCTCTTGAACTTTTGCGATTATTTTCGATCGAATGCAACGGCACGCGTTCTCCTTTCGATACTGAATTTATCTCCAGATTCTATTCAATTTCACATCTTTACTAGACGTTTGTCACGCGTCTAATTGATGCTTACAGCTACGGAATTTCCGCCTGCGAGCCATGTAGCGCACTCGTGCATCGCGTCTCGTTGGACCAGAGCTCTCAACGCTGCGTTCGTCGTATGGTCCGGAAGAAACAGCTCGTGCGATACGGCCTCTCCATATGGTTCCAGCCTTTTCCTGCGGTAGTCGCTAACCCTCGTCACTAAAGTAATAATTAAATGTAATTCATTAGTTGTTGGAAGGGTCTAGGAGAGCTTAAATAATTGGATATTTTTTGATTTACGTTTGTATCGTTAGATGGAAACAATATAATAGTACGGCGTAAAATATAGTGAGCTAAACTACCCTTCTTTGTCAATGTCTCATTTGTCATTTTGAAGCATTCGAGAAAATTGAAATTACACTACTTTTCCTGTGATTCTTGTTTTTCATCGAAACATTCAACAATTCGCGAAACATTCAGTCATTATTTAACACGTTAAATGCCATAGGGGTTGTAACCCCAAACTCTTTTGCCCTGACGTCACCTTAGGCGACCACTTCTCCAGACAGCCGATACTTGAACATTACACATGGCGACCTTGGCGACAATGTATATTGCCGGAGTACCTGAGGGTTCATCTATGTCCTAACGGTCCTTCCACCGAATGTTCTAGAAGCGTAGCAACAGTCACGTACGCCTACAGGGTAGTGGGGATAATGAAGGATGAAAAACAAAAGAAGAAACAGATGTCACCGAGAGTAAGAAAATATTGTAAGAGCCTCAGTCTCGAACGGCCACGGCTAGAGTTCAGAAGTGTATAAATGAGGAAAAAATAAAGTTTTCTTCTTTCCTTTAAATTTCTTTCTTATTTTACGTGACATTTTGGCAATCCTGCCAGGATACATCAACGTTGGATAAAACAAGATTACGGTTTTGGCCTACGGGACATCCAACCAAAGGTGTATCAAGCAACCTGGACTACGAAAAACGGTTTTATTAGTAAGTAGAACCATTTCCTCTAAAAGGATCGATCGATTGCATTCGATAACGTCAGACTCCGACGATCTATTACTCTGAAATGGACAAAAGGGACGATAAGAAAATTACACCTGTCGCTTCGACTAGCGGTGATCCAAACCTGCGGGCAATTTTGGATATGATGCAGCGCCAGCACGAAGAACATAAGGCAGCTATAAATGATTTGTATAAACTAATTCGCGATGAAAGCACTCAACGGATCAAGGAAATAGAACCAATAGGGAAGACTGTGGCCGAACTCAAGCTAGGAGTACAATCCTCCGTAGATACGTCTGAGTTCAACTCAATTATGACAGACGATACTAGTTCTGCCAGCAGAAGCACTACTCGGGACACCCGCATAGTGAAGTCTCCGGAAGAACGCGTTCGGATCAAAGAAACTCCAGAAACCTCCGACCCAGCGAACTCCGAGGACGAGGAAGAAGAATCAGCCTCGTACGAACGACATATGTTCGACGCGAAAACCAGCATCGAGTTCATCCCAGTCCTCAACGGTCAAGATAACATTGGAGTGGAGGGATTCATCAAGCGGGTAAGCGAAGCTAGATCGGAATGTAAGGAAAAGCGTGCTTTATTGAAATTAATTTTAACCAAACGCATTGTCGGCGAAGCCGAAAGAAGCATTAGACATTCGGTTATCGAGACGTACGGCGCCTTATTCGAAAATCTGAGGAAGTTCGTATCGATTAACGTAACTTCAAACGGTGCGCGCGATAAATTACAAAGAACTCGGCAAAGTTTTAACGAATCAGTACACGGATACGTCAAAAGATTTCGACATGAACTTATATACGCATTGCAACACGAAATCCGCGATCCTATTCGACGAGCAGTCGCGATAGACCTAGAGAACGAACGCGCAACCAAAACGTTCATACTAAATTTAAAACCTGAGATAGAAATCAGAACATCAAGCATGAAACCGCGCACCTTACAAGAAGCACAAGATGCCGCGTTCGAAGCAGAACTATTAATCGGAGAAATTGAGCGAAACCGCGGAAATCAGTGCAGCCAGCAAATAAGAGCTCACTCATTCGCCCGAGGGAATGTATCGTCACAACGCAAACCCCCACTTAGGAGCGGTCCGATGACTACGCTCAATCGCCTGCCGACAAGCACTCAAATAAACAACGGAGGGAGAATGAAGTGTTTTAAGTGCAACCAAATAGGACATACCGCAAATTACTGCCGAAAATTTTCAACCGGCCAGTCAGCGAAATCTTCCGCCACCGCGCAGCTACAATATAAACATGGAGAATGCGGGACGAGAAGAGGAAACAGCGCTACCAGAACCTCGAGAGACGTCGTACGAGTACACGCAACAACAGGAAAACTTCTATCCATTGGAGTTCGATCGGGAACAGAAATCAAACGATATTTAATCGATACCGGTGCAGGAATAAATTTAGTTAAAAGATCAAGTGCCATATTTAAACCTAAAATGACAGTAGCTAAAACATTTTACATGGGCAATGACAAATACCAAACTGACGAAACAGTAGACTTTCAATTCTTTAATATCATGAACACATTTCACGTTGTGCCAGACGATTTTCCTTTCATAGAAGACGGAATAATTGGTTTACCTATGCTCTCTAACTACTCATATCGAATTAACAACGAATCAATACAATTAAACGGGAACGAAATATTTTTCCAGGCGCCGAAAACCATTCTCCCAGGGCAAACCAAAATCGAAACAATTTATCTGGATAAAGTTCCGACGAGAGTATGTTTCTGCAATACTGGTGAGCAACCAACTATAATCACTAATGATCTTTCTTATGAACACGATCTCGATAAAATTGCTAAAATGAAACAAATAATTAGACTAGACCATATTGAAGACAAACTTCGTATTCCTATCGAAAAGATCCTCCTACATTACATAGACGTGTTTGACATACAATCCGATACCCTACCTTGTACTAACCTAACAAAACACACTATTACCCTACGCGAAAACAAAATCGTCAATACCAAATCGTACCGACCTCCCGAAGCCCATAAAGCAGAAATTGAAAAACAAATGAAAAAAATGTTAGATAAAAATATCATTGAAGAATCAGATTCTCCTTACAACAGTCCAGTATGGGTAGTACCCAAGAAATCAGACGCATCAGGCAAACAGAAATGGCATATAGTTATCGACTTTCGAAAATTAAATGAACTTACCGATCAAGACGCCTACCCACTACCGACAATCGACGACATTATATCACAATTAGGCAACGCCAAATTCTTCTCTGCTCTAGATTTATCTTCGGGATTCCATCAAATACCTATGGACCCCGACTCAAAGAAATATACAGCCTTTAGCACACCTCAGGGAAACTTTCACTATAATCGCATGCCATTCGGTTTAAAAAACGCCCCAGCCACCTTCCAACGCATGATGGATACCGCGTTACGAGGATTATTGAACAAATACTGCTTTGTATACCTTGACGACATAATAATATTCGGTAGTACAATTCAACAACACAATGAAAACCTTGATATAGTATTGCAAAGATTAAAAGAGTTAGGACTAAAAATCCAACCCGACAAATGCGAGTTTCTAAAACCTGAATTAGAATACTTAGGACATGTCATAACACACGAGGGCATAAAGTCAAATCCTAAAAAGATCTCCGCAGTTAAAGACTTTAAGATTCCCAAAACACCAACAGACGTAAAGTCATTTCTCGGATTAGCTGGATACTACAGAAAATTCATTAAAAACTTTTCCAAACTCGCCAAACCATTAACAGATCTCACAAAGAAAGACAATCCTTTTAGATGGACAGAAACGCAACAGACAAGCTTTGACACACTAAAAGAAAAGCTATGCTCAGCCTCAGTTTTAGCATACCCAGACTACACGAAAACATTCCCACTCACCACAGACGCTTCCAATGAAGGAATAGGCGCAATCTTATCACAAGACGGACATCCTTGTTGTTACATATCACGGACACTCAACCCCCCAGAGAAAAATTATTCTACCACAGAAAAGGAATTATTAGTTATCGTATGGGCAGTTAAGAGACTCAGGCAATACCTGTTAGGAAGACGATTCGTTATTCGAACCGATCACCAAGCACTCACTTGGCTCAAAAATTGCAAAGACCCTTCCTCGCGTTTGATTAGATGGAGACTTAAACTCGAAGAATACGAGTACGATATTCAGTATTGCAAAGGTAAAGAGAACACAGCAGCCGACGCACTTTCCAGAAAAATTTACCAAATTACCGACAAATCAGTCCCAGACACACCTGCAAACTCCGAAAATATTGTAGAACACTTTAACGCATGGTCAGAAGACGCGACACCCCCGAGACGAATTAAAATCACGCCAAACGATCACACCTTCTATCAATTGAATAGAGAAACATTAGGTCCATTCGACAAAGATACTTGGATTCGAAAAATTTTTGAACTAACCAAGAAACACAAGAAAATTGGGATAGGAGACAATAGTTTTACCGAAGCCGAAAAAGCTAGGATCAAAGTTACACTCATGTTTATTAATGACCAAATTGAAGAAATAACTTTTGCATACGAACCAATACAAACCATAATTGACGAACAAGCTCTAGACATTATACGCGAAAACCATAACGACATTAGTGGACACTTGGGTATTCAAAAGACATATAGTAAAATCAAAGACCAATTCAAAATCCCACGCCTCATGGAAAGGATAGAAGATTTTATAAAAAATTGCGAAGCTTGTCAACGACAAAAGCTAGTTAGAATCAGACCCAAGGAACAACCCGTAATTCCTCAGACACCAGTAGAGCCAAACGAAAAGATAGCCATGGATCTAATTGGTCCGATGCCTAAAACCACACGTGGAAATCGATACATTCTTTCGATTCACGATGACCTAACGAAATATCTCGTTTTAGTACCACTGAAAACACAACGAACCAATCGATTATCGATGCACTACTAGACCACTACATTTACATCTTCTCAGCACCCAAAACGATACTAACAGACCAGGGACAGAACTTTATTAGCGAACTAATGGAAAAATTCGAGGAAGCATTTAAAATCAAACATATAAAGACCACTAGTTTTCATCCTCAATCTAACGGATCCTTAGAACGAAAACACGCCACAGTAAAAGACATGATTCGCACGAGCCTACACGATTCTAATAAAGAATGGGATCAGGTATTAGACTTTATTTGCCTAGGGTATAATACCGCGATACACGATGCAACTGGATTTTCACCCTTCGAACTAACATTTGGAAGAAAAACCAACCTCCCGTCTTCCGTATCCCGAACTTTCAATTACACTTACGAAGAAATGTTTGCACTATGGCAAAAACAATTGCAAAAATATAGAATGATAGCGAAGAACACTCTTGAACAAAGTAGAAAGAGGTACATGAGAGATCAAACAAGAAAAATCATTAGAACTCAAACCTTATTTAAGGAAGGAGATCGTATACTCCTTCACAACGATCATAAGTCGGATAAATTGGACGACGAATGGTTAGGACCCTACGTTATTAAATCAGTCAAGACACCGTATTATGAGATTCTCATTAGAGATCGAGTTAAGAAAATCCACGGTAACAGAATAAAACCTTATTTTTCAGGACGATCACCCTTGCCGTCGGCTTTACCACCCTTAACGGATTAAAAATAACCCCTATTGACAATAATGGAATATTTCATGAGAAAAGATCCAAAGCATATCTTTATAGCGAACACATAAATGTTATTATAGGACTAGATATTAGTGCTGTATTGGAACAAGTAAGATATATTGAAAAGGGAGTAGCCGAAGTTAGGAATCATTGCGAGACACGAAAAGACTGTAACATATTACCAGAAATACGCTCTTTACAAGCAAAACTAAATAACGTCAGAACACTTAGCATCGAATTACGCTCCTTAGCTCACATTCATCTCAGAAGTAGACGAGGACTAGTAGACGCTATCGAATCTATTAGTAAAACTCTTTTTGGAACCCTAGCCGCGAACGATCTAGATATAATCAACAAAAATATAGACAAACTCTTTGAAGAAGGTAACAGCCTAAAAACCATAGTAGCCAACCAGACAGCTTTGATTAAACGAATTTTAAATAACGACGTCATCCAGCGACTGAAACAAGTAGACACAGGTGTAACAAACGAACTTAAAACGCTTAACAAAAACGAGATCACCTTAATAAAAGTCATAGCTCTAGAAAGCTCACTCTCTGACTTACATTTCCAAATCGACGAAATATTCAATTTAATCATCTTAGGAAAACAAGGAATAATAAGCCCACAGATTATTGATCCCGGAACTTTTATTAACAATTACGCCCAAGTACTAGGTAGCAAAACAGTAGGAAACGCTTTTATACCAAAGGAAGAGAATTTCCAAAATATTTTAGATATCTCAGAACTCACATTGTTTACTCGACAAAACAAAGTTTTCTTTGTAATTTCTGTACCAACAGTTATGGACATGGAATGGGATATAGAGCAAATATATCCCATACCATCTCTCACGAACAAAGTGTTTTTAGCACCTTTAGTAGTTCATCCGATATTTTTAACGTCAGGACTAAATTACATCAATGTCGATCAAAACTACTTGGATAAGCAATGCCGTTCTATATCTGACTTTTACATTTGCAAACAAACTCAGCCGATTCACGACCGTCGAGTGAAGCACGATTGTAACCCTGAAATCTTAAGCGCAGAAAACACTGTCAAATTCTGTAAGGTAGTAGTTTATAACATTGAAGATATAACTTTTATCCCATTAAACGCTGAGAATCATTTTATAGCTATACCAGAAAAACCAATAGATCTGAGCATTTTCGAAGAAAAGACACATCGAATTGTTAGACTAGAGAAACCATCTTTGTTACAAACTAATAAAACCGTAGACATATTGTACAAGAATAACCATATGAGAATCAGTGGTAGTAGCAAGGAAATTTCTTACGAGATTAAAATCAAAACAGTCAATGTAACTAATGATTCAGACTGGATTATTTTACTAAATAAACTAGAGAAAACTCCAAAACTTATTAACGATAATTACGGATACAAAAACACTCTGGATGGAATCGAAGATCAAACGAATCAACTAACTTTTGCTCGTAGAATCGATCAAGTTGAATCACGGGGAATATCTATATTACAAATTATAGGATATTTATCCATTGCTCTCATATGCTTATACTTTCTCATCAAAATAGGAATGCCGAAATTGTGTTTTCATTTATTCTGTTGTAAAATCAAGCGAAACACGACAAATAACAATCCATCAGCCAGCGCTCCGATGCCAATCAACCCGGCACCTATCAACATATTCACCCCGATTCTACCTGTGCCCAGCACCAGCAACGATTCACAAGTAACCTTCGACCTGGAAACACCCAAGGCAAAATTTCACCCATCTATCTTAAAGAGGAAAAGGAATCTATCTATCCATCTATCTTCAAGGACGAAGTTCATTCTAAGGAGGGGGGAGTGTAACCCCAAATTCTTTTGCCCTGACGTCACCTTAGGCGACCACTTCTAAACATTCTCCAGACAGCCGATACTTGAACATTACACATGGCGACCTTGGCGACAATGTATATTGCCGGAGTACCTGAGGGTTCATCTATGTCCTAACGGTCCTTCCACCGAATGTTCTAGAAGCGTAGCAACAGTCACGTACGCCTACAGGGTAGTGGGGATAATGAAGGATGAAAAACAAAAGAAGAAACAGATGTCACCGAGAGTAAGAAAATATTGTAAGAGCCTCAGTCTCGAACGGCCACGGCTAGAGTTCAGAAGTGTATAAACGAGGAAAAAATAAAGTTTTCTTCTTTCCTTTAAATTTCTTTCTTATTTTACGTGACAGGGTCACCGGTGGCCGGCACTCAACTTGGCCGTGGTATCATCAAGATCACCGGTGACCGGGGCCCCAATATTAGTAGCAATACATAATTTGAATAATTATTTTTTATTAGCAATTAATTATAACTATTTATCAATAGTTATAAATTTTTTATTATTACCATCGTTACTACAATGGTATGACGAAATTAATGCAGTATAAAATATATAAGAATAGTTTTATTTATACATGAAATATAGAACAATTATTTAGCATTTCACAAAGGAACAATATGAAATAATGTCTTTTTATGTTAATGAATAATGTTAATGAAATAATGTAAAAACTAGGAAGAGCACAATGTAATATATTACAAAATAGAAATTAAAATTTGTTCAAAGCGCCGCAAATGTTGATTTACGTAACAAGTCTATTTAGCGTATGTAATAAATCCTCTTAACGACCGTGTTGAAAACAAAAACGGGAAAAATGAAAAACTAACGAATTAATGATCAAACACGTGACTTGTACACATAATACAACCACAAAATAGGAAGTAAAAAAAGAAAAAAAGAAGAAACACAGATAATTGTTGGTCGAATGGAAATAATACTACGAAGCCGCTTATTTAAGATGACTAATATGATTTAATGAACAGGTTTCGTTTTTAAGTGTAGCAATTGGCAGTAAACAAAACAGAATTCCCAACCTTTAGTGGAATCGCCGTTCCAGTTGAGTCTGCGCGAATGGCGTTGTGCCACTTGGCTTTTTCCACGACCTGGTAAACCGCACATCGCGATTACAACCCCTGAGAATTTTCGGGGAGACTTCATTATCCCCGACGTCCTTATTGATTTTATCCTTGATATTATCCTTGGGTTCTGAAAGCAACAGAATCTATGATACTCGTGTAATTAATTGCATTTTCACATGCTTGATGTGTAGACGTATGGCCAGTGATAAACATCAAGGAGACAAAGGATTGTGCAACAAAGACGCGAGTATAAATGTACAGATCGTGAACAAATTTAACAACGCCAATACGCGATTACGATAGAAGTCAGATATTTTCTAAGGCATTTCATTGTAGCATCCGGTTATTTTTATGTGTATAATAATATAATAATAACGACCAATTTTAGAAGATGCACCCAAACGGCTATGATAGATCTGACCCGGTGCCAAGTTAGTTTGTTAAGCCAGCCAACAGTCGAATGATCGTTAACAATGTGAACGTATGTGACATAATTCGATAGAAAATCGAACAATGTGATCGTATAACAGTAAGAATGAAATTAGTGAGAAAATTATCGTTTCCCTCCGACGCATCTTCGATTCATAAAAGAACTCTTTCTCGCGCGCTATGAGCAAGATGTTTTAAATTTTTATTTTGTTTTCGTCGAATGAAATATTTAGGTTTCTAGGAAACAATGAACGTAAAAGTGAAAATAAAAGATATACGCGAGCATTATATTGCGTGCAACATTTGTGTTACGCCACGAGGCTTACCACAGGCTGTATTTTCTAACCATCGCTCGCGGCCTTACAATGTCGCAGTCAGATCGTTTTATCTGACCGCCGGATCATATACAATGTATCGACGAGCGCACAGCTGTCGCCAAGCAGCGAGTTCTCGAAACGTCGAATTTTGTCCGTTGCGTTTTCCACGCAAGTGTCACGACCGGCATACTTCAAATCCGATGGACCGATGATGGAGATAGAGATGTGGCGGCCTTGGCGGCAATGTATATCGCCGAAGTGCCTAATGAGTCATCTGTATCCTAACGGTCCTTCCACCGAATGTCCTAGAAGTGTGACAACGGTCACGTACGCCTACAGGGTAGTGGGGATATTGAGGGATGACAAACAAAGAAGAAACAGATGTTACCGAAAGTCAAAATTGTAAGAGCTTCAGTCTTGGCAAGTCACGGCTGGAGCTCAGAACAAAATCGCAGTCAGTGTAAATTCAGAATACAAGAAATAAATTCTCTTGTTTTTTTTGTTACCTTAATTTTTTTCTTTTCGTTCGAGCCCCCCTGCTTTTTATTTTACATGACACAAGATTAGACATACGTGATCATAGGCGCGAACGGTGGCGTGACCTAAGTAGAGTGGGGGTCGTCTTAAAAATGAGACAAAGAAATCATCTAAAGTCGGTTAGTTCCTTGTGACACGTCGAACGTTACACATTGAATCGAATCTAACACATAACGTCTGTCTCAAGCTGCGAAGTGCGATAGGTCTCGTTATAAGCAAACCGCTAAACAAACCTTGACTGTTATCTTTTTCGTTTTTAATTGTTGATCTTTGACTGAACTTGTTGTTTCGTTATTTTTATTAAACTTCTATCAACCAACCCAGTATAGTTGTTCATATACACTCAAACCTAACCACCTCTATTCTCGTAATAGAAATAGGGGATCAATCAGTTCGTGGCGTCGATTGTTTAATCGTAACGAGAATTTACGACTCTCGTTGACGCGTTATCTAGCGATCGCGTCTCTCCGCGAACGGTTGAAACATTTGGTCCTTCGAGCCGGATTCAGTGTCAAGTGAAAAGTGCACGCCAGTGACACCCACTACCATACAGTGCCACGTGAACCCAACACAACTAGCAGCGGAAGCGTTACTACCCCAGCGAGGTCAGTAACGTAAAGGGTCGTCACCTTTGAAGAGGTATAATTCGGTGGTTGAAACGCAACCACACAGCCTTCTGCCGCAAAGTGGACAATCGCCAACAGAAGTAAGTTCAAACGAGTTCACTCTCAATTACATAACAAATAATGGCAACCGGAAACGAACTCGCCACCTTGCGTCGACGCCGGGGCTACTATATCGCCCAGTTTACACGCTTCGCAAAAAAACTGGACGACATCGAACAATCAGGCTGTCCGGAAGAGATCGACTTGATACAAATTAAAGATCGTCTAGAAACCTACGAGACGGAACTCCGTGGCTTACAAAACCAGATCGTAGCTATAGACGAGGGAGAGATCGCGCGCGGCATTGAACTAGTGGAAGAATACGAAAAACTACAACGCCGAATAACTAAACAATTGATCAATATACGACGAAGTACGCCGTCACAATCGACAAGCGGCGAATCAGCCGCCGGTCGCGAGTCTGCTTCGCTTAAACTACCGGAGGTTCGGATACCTACATTTGACGGCGCCCTCGAGGATTGGCAGTCATTTTATGATTCCTTCTCGTCAACGATAGATCAAAATGAACATTTAACACCGGTTCAGAAATTTTATCATCTCCGATCAGCCCTGACTGGATGGGTCGCGCGAAGCATACAATCATTAGCCATCACCGAGGCAAATTACGCAATCGCCATTGACGTTCTTAAAGAAAAATTCGACTGCCACCGTCAAATCTGTATGCGTCACTGGGACTTGATTTCGACTATCCGAGGATAACTAAGGAAACACCCGAAGCTATAGATGATCTTATCGAGACAGTCAAGGTAAATCTCCAAGCGTTAGAAAAACTCGGGGACCCAGTCATGTCAAACGCCGTTCTCTTAAAGCTTTTCACGTCGAAGCTACCCTCAGCCATCATTCGCAAATGGCAACATACACTACCGGACAAGAAACTGCCGTCATACACGCACTTGGTAGATTTTCTGAAAACACGGACGAATGGCGATAGAACGTGTTCAGCATCAACCGTCAAAAAAAAGGGCGTCCGATCAACACGACCGTCGGCGACCGAACGCGCCGCGAAATTATACATTCATAACTACACATAATACGTTGGTTTGTCCGAACTGCCACGGACAACACGAATTATGGAATTGTCATGTCTTCAAAGCGAAGTCGCCCAAAGAACGCCTGGAAATCGCCAAAAGGGCGTCGCTCTGTACCAATTGTTTAGACGTCGCTCTTACTCAATGCTCCG
This sequence comes from Bombus affinis, assembly GCF_024516045.1. Classification (NCBI taxonomy): domain Eukaryota; kingdom Metazoa; phylum Arthropoda; class Insecta; order Hymenoptera; family Apidae; genus Bombus; species Bombus affinis. The sequence goes on from NW_026109242.1 coordinate 14,528, forward strand.
CGGGGTCATATCGCATCTGTAGACAGCGACACCACACGTATCTGCATCAAGACCATGGGCGTAGCAAACCACGAACACGTGTCAACCGAACATCGAGCGGTCGATCGTCGAGCGACCGATCATCCAACGGTCGATCTTCGCCTAGTTCACCGACCCCGCGTTCCTCACATCGTTCGAGACGCACATCCTCGTCTCCCCGAACGTCTCCGCGAACATCTCCGAAACGCGAATCTCGGTTGTCGCGAACGGCGGCTTCGGGATCGACTATATCGTCCAGTCCTAATCGACAAGGAAAACAATGACGTCATCAGACGACTCTGCTAGGGACCGAACCACAGAAAACGGACTCATTGACCTCGCTTCCTTCTGAATCATTGCAGCACCATTTGTTAGTCACAGCACAGGTCAACATCTTGAACAATGAAATTCAACCATTTCGTTGTAGAGCTCTGCTAGACACCGGCTCTAGCATGAACTTTATCACCGAAAGGCTCGCTAACTCATTAAAACTCAACCAACGGAAATGTTCGGTCCCAATCGGAACACTCAACACGTTATCGACGACCTCGAAACGCTACATCACGGCCACGATCATCTCCATTGACGGCACATACGAACGCAACTTGACGTTTCTAATCATACCGACTATCGCGTCTTGGGCCCCAAATCAACCCGTAGATCGCTCAACGATACAGATACCTAGGAATCTCCAATTAGCCGATCCAAGATTCCATAGACCTGCTCCGATCGAAATATTGTTGAGCGCCGGACCAACACTAGCATCACTCTGTGTCGGCCAACTTGATATCAGTCAAGCAAACGGGCCCGACTTGCGTCTGCAAAAAACGCGATTCGGATGGGTCATCGGGAGGAGCCCAACCTCGCACTCATTAGCATACGCATTTCACGCCTCCACGACGGCTTTACAGGTGGACCTCGCCCGTTTTTGGGAAATCGACGAGGGACCGCCCACCGCACACATTTCGGAAACGGAACGACAGTGCGAGGAGCACTTTCGAAATCACGTTCAATGCATCAACGACGGGCGATACGTTGTCGCTCTCCCATTCAACGAAACAACTCCTCCGCTTGGATCCCCGAAAGCCATGGCAATGAAGCGACTCACTTCCTTCTGCCGTCGATTCCAACGAGACAAACAATTCGAAGCCGACTAACACGCCGTAATAGAAGAATACTTGGAATTAGGACATATGACGAAGATTACCACGGACCACTGCACGGACGACGGATATTTTCTGCCACATCACGGCGTGATCAAAGAATCCAACCGGACTACAAAACTCCGAGTTGTGTTTGACGGATCTGCACCAACCACCACCGGAGTTTCATTAAACGATGTACTTCATACGGACCGAAACTACAAGACGACATATTTCTTATCCTTTTAAGATTTCGTTCTCATCAGTACGTCATTACAGGCGATGTCGAAAAAATGTATCGACAATTTCTTGTGCGTCCAGAGGATCGGAAATTCCAACAAATTTTGTGGCGCAACTCTGATGGAGAAGTTGACATATATCAACTTAACACAGTGACATGCGGGCTGTCAGCGGTCCCCTATCTAGCCATTCGGTGCTTCAAACAACTGGCAGACGACGAGGGTCATCGATACCCACGAGCAGCGATGATCTTACAACGAGACTTCTACGTCGACGATGTTCTCACAGGAGCTGATACAAAGGACGAGGCACAATCACTGAGAACGGAGCTCATAGAATTGCTTAAACTAGCCGGCTTAAACATTCGAAAATGGGCAGCGAACGACCGGGAACTGCTACGAGGACTTTCCGAGCAGGACATAAACGATAAGCTGCGACTAGGCGAATCGCAAACTTTCAAAACTCTGGGTGTTGTTTGGAATTCCTTTGACGATTCGATCCTATATTCCGTCAAAATCAATCCTACCGCCTCTCGAATTACGAAGAGAACAATCAGCTCCGAAATTGCCAAGATCTACGACCCTCTTGGATTACTGGCACCAGTGATCGTTCGCGCTAAGATGTTGCTCCGACGACTTTGGACTTTAAAACTTGACTGGGACGAGTCTCTTCCGGCTGACGTACACACAGAATAGAGAAAATATTATTCACAGCTACCTTTGCTAAATAACGTGAAGTTCTCACGTAAAACTATAATCAAGACTGCAACGGAAATTGAATTACACGGATTCTGCGACGCCAGCGAAAGGGCGTATGGGGCATGTGTCTACCTTCGCACTATCACTCCGGATGGTCATGTCTGGACACGACTCCTCACTGCAAGGTCAAAGGTGGCTCCACTCAAATCACAAACCATTCCAAGGCTGGAACTGTGTGGAGCACTTCTTCTCACATCATTGGCCACTACAGTCCTTCAAGCCTTACCAAGCAACATTTCTCGGACCGTTTACTGGACTGATTCTACAATAGTTCTACATTGGATTAATACATCACCCCATACGCTGAAAACCTTCGTCGCGAATCGTGTGACAGAGATTCAACAGAAGACTCACACCTCCGATTGGCGCCACATTCCCACTACCGATAACCCTGCAGATCTCATATCTCGAGGCCAATCACCCGAAGACTTCCTGCGATCAACCATTTGGCAACATGGACCGGAAACGCTCCAACAACCTGAAAAATATTGGCCGACGTGGAACCCGGTACCATTAGCTGAAATACCAGAGCAGAAGAAGGCAACATGTCTGTCCGTGACTCCACTTGACCGCAGTCTACTGGAGAGATTTTCTTCTTGGCCCAAGCTGATAAGAATTGCCGCTCGTTGTCTCCGATGGAGACGAAAACAGGATCCGGGGGGACCTCTAACCACACATGATTTAACCAATGCGCATAACAAATTGGTCAAATTGTTACAGCTCTGCTATTTTCCAGATGAAATACGTACTCTCCGAACAGATCGAAATTCTGCAGTGAAGGGGAAGCTGCAACGACTCAATCCATTTCTGGACAAGGACGAGATATTGCGAGTCGGAGGCCGACTCAGTCACTCACCAATGCCCTTCACTCGTAAACACCCAATCATTCTACCCAAATCCTCAGTTACAGCACTCATTATCGAGCATGAACACCTCCTAAATCTCCACTCCGGAACTCAAGCTACCTTATATGCCTTAAGGAGATCTTATTGGCCTATCGACGGCCGTAGTCAAGTTTGGAGCACGCTGAAGAAGTGCGTACGTTGCTGCCGAGCCAATCCACCTCCAGTGGATTACGTAATGGGCGACCTTCCAGCTGCACGGATAACGGAATCTCGTCCATTTACCAACGTCGGAATTGATTATTGCGGACCGTTCTACATCAAGAAACGAAAGGATCGCAACCGACGCAAAATCAAGGTATATGTAGCAATCTTCGTATGTCTTGCAGTTAAAGCAGTCCACCTCGAGCTGGTCATCGATCTCACTAGCGAGGCCTTCATTGCTGCTCTGCGAAGATTCATCGCTCGCCGAGGATTCTGTGTAACAATTTATTCTGACAACGGTACCAACTTCGTTGGCGCCAACAACGAATTACGAGAGCTCCGAAACCTCCTGCAGTCCGACGATCATAATGTAAAAGTTCAGTCCTTTTTAGCCGATCGACGGATCGAATGGCACTTCATTCCTCCCAACTCACCTCACTTTAGCGGGTTGTGGGAGGCTGCGGTGAAGTCCTTCAAACGACATCTCAGACGTGTCGCAGGTAACGAGCTCTTAACATTTGAAAACTTTAACACATTCATCATTCAAATCGAGTCTATCCACAACTCCCGTCCTCTGACTCCAATATCATCTGACCCAAACGATCTTCTTGTCCTTACTCCCGGTCACTTCCTCATCGGAGATGCATTAACAAGCTTTCGAGAACGAGATTTCCAGGACACTCCATCCAATCGTCTCTCCAGCTAGCAACACATTCAAAGGGTCAAGCAACATTTCTGGCGCCGCTGGCATCGAGAGTACCTGAACGAGCTGAAGATCCGAAACAAATGGAGCAAGGGCAGTCACAACATCCGAGAAGGCACCGTGGTAGTCCTCAGGGAGGATAACGTACCATCCAAGCAATGGCCTTTGGGCCGCGTGATCAAGGCTCATCCAAGAGGAGTCGACGGAATCATACGGACCGCTACCGTGCAGACGGCAACAACTACCCTGGATCGTGGCGTCAAAAGACTGGTCCCCTTACCCATTCACCCAGATCCAAACGAGTCCGACCACCCACACGGAGCGAAGGAGATCCGCCAGCGACGCACCTGACTCCACACCATATCATTTGATCGGTACCCTCTCAACGGGGGGAGGATGTTACGCCACGAGGCTTACCACAGGCTGTATTTTCTAACCGTCGCTCGCGGCCCTACAATGTCGCAGTCAGATCGCTTTATCTGACCGCCGGATCATATACAATGTATCGACGAGCGCATAGCTGTCGCCAAGCAGCGAGTTTTCGAAACGTCGAATTTCGTCCGTTACGTTTTCCACGCAAGAATAGACATACGTGATCATAGGCGCGAACGGTGGCGTGACCAAAGTAGAGTGGGGGTCGTCTTAAAAATGAGACAAAGAAATCATCTAAAGTCGGCTAGTTCCTTGTGACACGTCGAACGTTACACATTGAATCGAATCTAACACATAACGTCTGTCTCAAGCTGCGAAGTGCGATAGGTCTCGTTATAAGCAAACCGCTAAACAAACCTTGACTGTTATCTTTTTCGTTTTTAATTGTTGATCTTTGACTGAACTTGTTGTTTCGTTATTTTTATTAATCTTTTATCAACCAACCCAGTATAGTTGTTACATATACACTCAAACCTAACCACCTCTATTCTCGTAATAGAAATAGGGGATCAATCAGTTCGTGGCGTCGATTGTTTAATCGTAACGAGAATTTACGACTCTCGTTGACGCGTTATCCAGCGATCGCGTCTCTCCGCGAACGGTTGAAACAATTTGCATGAGCATTCTGCTTTTTACCCGTACATTTAGATTAAAATCGTTTTCACTATTGATCGATGGAAGAATAATCCTTACCGATAACACACATGTTCTTTACAATGTACCGTTAACAACACTATTCGACAATCAACTAATGACGAATCAATAATAAAAAATGCGTTTCAATGACACAACCGGCTAGACGAACTCGCGAGCTTCAGAGTGCGAATTTCAACTGAGTACTGATGCCTTCCTGTTGGGTTCCACGTTAAAAACCGAGCGTTGGTGAACTTTATATTTAGAATTCTCTCTTCATGCACGAGAGCTTTTGACTACACTTTTGCGACTGCCGCTTCTTTCGCGGTATTAATCTCAACAACAAACTTTGTTTTTTGTTTGTTCGACATTCTGACTTATTCTATTCTCATTTTTGGAATACGGATATTCATGCGAAATATTTGCGAGAAATATTTGTTTCACTCGCTAAATGTAGTAATTTTATAGTTCATATATTTGAAAAGTTCGTAGTGAAATTCAAATAAAATGTATTTTCGTAGAATTGACATTCTATCGAATATAAAATACAATACTGCTTCATATAAATTAAATTTATGAAATCTCTAAAAGGTATAAATTAACCCCTTCAAATTTTATCGCAATCGATTACAGAGCTTATCAATTCTCGGAAATGTTGCGAACTTTTCAAACATCTTCATATTTTTATATACGTTTTATATGATTGTGTAATTATTTGGATTTTTCTATATTTCTCAGAACCGTATAAATATCCGTGATCTACGTATTTGATTGCTATATTTTCTAAAACTCTATATGTCATGCGATAATTTATGTAATATATCGTGTAGTCGTTCGTAATCGATATGTAATCGTACGCAATATATTGCGGTGTATAGAATGAAAGTACAAAACAGGATTAAAGTTCAAGTACGAAAATACGTACGACGACCTGTCTGTAACGTTATAATTAACTCGTTGTTTACAATATAAAAAATTGAAATGGAGTAAGAATTATCGAATTGTCTGAGGTTCACGAAATTCGACATGGCGATAGAAATATGCGTTATCGCGTGTTGTTTCGAATCGGCATGTCCTTGTGCCTAATAATCGAAGGTCGAAAAGCGATAAAGGTCATTACATTTGGACTAATTAAACGAATCTCTGAGTAGATTTTTTACCATAAGCAAAAGCACGTACGCCACGAAACGATTTCGTCATTCGCGATATCTGTCTTCATTTTTATTTGCGTGTCTGTTTTTCTCGACTTAACGCGTGTCAACAAAATAATTACGAATTAGACCCCTTGATCCGTGGATAAAAGAGCTTCGATGCACGTTTATAGATTATACAAACGAATCGCACGTTTCGCTTTGAAAAATAAAACGTATTGAAAACGGAAGTTTTTCAACCCAAACAATCGGATTATATACCGATGTATGTATATTGTTTTATAATTCAAAGTGCAGCTTCGAGTGTCGTATTTACCAAACTGTTGCACGCGATACACGATCAATGCCGATCATTAGCGTATACCGAACGATGTACTATCACCTATCGAGAATCCCCATGAAACCAGCTTTAACAGTTGGTATTTTAACCTGAAACGTGTCGTCACTCGATTTATTATTCAAGCGTTGAATTGTAACAACGCATGTACTCTCGTCACGCTACGGCTACCAACGTATGCGTGAATACTAAATTATTCCATGGAATATCGTGTCGATAATATTTATTTATCTATGAACAAATGGCAATGAAATTTGTAACGTCAGAATACAGTAATTAATTATGAAAATTGCGTTACGTCTTCGCGAAGATTCATCACGGTCATTTCCATATGCTGTCATGCGCAGGATAAGAACAAGCTCAGTGGCAGAAAATCAATAATCGGTCTTGTGGAGAAAACCATTTTGTTGCATTGGAACATGCGCTGTAACGTCAGCTACCACTACATCGCATTTCACCAAATTTGCCAAAGAATTTCGTTAAAAAAAAAAAAAAAGGAAAAAGAAAAATTGAACTGACAGCTACTTGAACTAGATAAAACAAAATAATTTCTGGAACTCATCGTATTCGAAAACTCTTGTCAGAATTTTACGATAGAGAGGAGCTTAAATTATTGAAGCTTTATAAAATTCGAAAGCACTTGAGTTTGATAAGATGAGATACTCGTGGGACCTGGTACGATCGTTTAGTTACTGAGATATAGAAAAAAGAAACGAAACTTTTGATAAGAAACCACCGTGCTCTGAATGAAAACAACAAGTTTATCAATTTTAAGTTATTTGTTACATGCTGAATTTTCATTCGTGGCACGCGTTTCGAACATACGACACGGATATCTATTTAAATCGTGTTTCATTTATAGTCACCACTCCTATTACAAGTGGAGATCACAGATTCGTGAAACCGTGGCCTGGTTTCGTGGTAATTTCGGTGTAATAGCTAAAGATCTAGCTGACACGAATCGAGAAATTCAAAGAGAACGAGCGAAAAAGCGTAATGCGTTTCAATGAGAAAAACAAACGATGAAAAAAGCCATTATTTCATCCGGTATTTCCGCAGGTGGCATTTTTTAATTTCGTTTGCATATTGCATTTCCATGCAATTTTTTATGATGACTGTTGCATTGCATAACGCACAGTAATCCGATGCTTTCGTTTTCGATAAATAAGAAATAAATAACGTTTCCCATCGAATGTTTCGCAACCTGATTACCGATTGAATTGCTATTCAATAACATCGTTACCTAGCGAATATATCGAACATGGTGTGATTGTACGAGTAAATAATATCAATTAGATGAAACTCATATTACTAGTGTTCCATTTAATCGATTTACCTTGGCGCTGTTCTTCGACGCTTGGTGCCATCGTATCAGCGCACGGCGCAGTCTCCTTTTGTATAGTCGACGTATTGATAGCGTTCACCGCTTGTGTTACGATCGATTTGTTCGTTTCTTCTTGGAAAAAGCCGGCTTGCAGTGCAAGTTTCCTCACGGCCAGACAGTAACCCAGAATCGGTGCCGCCAACAGGTCGAGACAGGCAGTAACCCAGGGCATAACCCGACGATGAACTATTCAAATTGGGGTCTTTGGTTTCCCTTCCCTTCCAAGGAAAACACAAGTCAACAGGTAGACCAGTCGAGAAGTCGATAATTACAGGAAGAGAATGAAAGTGATCCTGGTAACGCTTTTGCTTGAAATATCCAGCAAACAAGAGGCCTCTATTTGTATAAAATACTCGGAAACAGTGGTCTATTGCTAGTCTCCTTTTTACCCGTTTTGCTGCTCAATCTTCGGCTAGAGTTCTTCCGAAAAATGATCGCTACTTGTGTGCCGTATTATGGACAACAGATCCTCCCTCGTTCCAATTTGCTTGATCCTCACCTCTGGAGCCAGTTTGCGTGCTTCTTTGTCTATGCTCGAAGAAAAGCCCAGTTCTCCGATTTTGTCCTCTTCTTTGGTTAAATCTTCTTTTACCCTCGATTCACTTGATTGTTTGATCGTCGACGATCTATCTATCACGTTACCATGTACCTTTATAAATATTGTCGATACAGACGTTGTCCGACTCTGCGCACGCGCTGCCACAAGTATATGCTAGTAGTTTACATAGTCACGGTGCTGCCTCACCGTTTTCCAGCACACTGGTGTTCCCTTCTCGCCACCACTTCAACTCTGCTTTGGTTATGTATATTTATATGTAAGGTATTCCTTACCCTTTTTACCTCCTTTTCTCTCCCTTTACCGCCCACGACAACGTGGTTTCACACGGACAATCTGTGGAGTTGCCTCTGCAGAATCAGTTCTCGTACAACCGGTTTACCAGATTAATTTTATCCACCAAAGACCTTCGAATATAACTGTCGACTCTCTATTGTCTGATTCTAATCTCTGCGTTTGTTGATGTTTTGTTCACTATATGTTGCGTGCAAATCCGCCTAACGTTCTGTAACTGAAGTTATACGAAAGTGTTTAAAAGTCAAAGTGAAAACGAAGTAAAATTGTGAAGTGAAAACGGTCGTCTCTAGTCAGATCGAGGTGGTACTAGCGACTGATATTCCCCCATTTGCTGCAGCTTTTAGCAACATCGATCCGGACCTGGTAGGCTCCCTCTGTTGAAACTGGCCAATCAACGATTCGCTTACCCCACTACTAGTATACAGCAATCATATTGGGGACACGTCGAATGTATTTACGTTTGAGGACAAAACGTCGATATTTACTGGGCCACTGCAACCTTAGACAATGCGACTTTTTACATAATATTTTACAAATCTGCGTGAAAATATCAACAGCGGTCATGGAGGAATCTGGTAGAATCTTTATTATATAATATCGTACAATGTCTCAACTATAATTTCGACAGACGCGAGCTACGTTCCACCAAATTTGAATCACCGTTATAGTGCTCTTTACGTTTATTTTGGTCGATTAACTATAATCGCTTTACTTAGACATTATTATAGACATTACTTAGACATTGTATTATAAAAACTAGTCTAATTTGGACCATTAACGTATTAATTCTTGAAACGATGACAACATAGAATTTCGTTCTTAAGTGTACAATTGTACACGCCTTCAGTTCACACGAACTGATACCAGAATCATTCTTTCCTCTCGTTCCATCATTGGACCTTATGCCTCATAAATTGTTACCGTAACGTATCACGTAATTCATAATTGCACGGCTTAAGCATTTTACTCTTGCTTCCTGGGTAACAGTTTCGACGTCACCCAAGTATTATTTATTGCAGGCAATAGATTAGATAATACATGATTCGGACTGAAAACAGGATTGCAATAACAAATGATAATTATTTACAATCTACTTGGATGAAAAGATGCAAGCTTTGAATATCATTTCTTTTGCAATTATGCGACGATTGAAATAATATTTGCTTTGATCGGTATCTAACGTTCACAAATCGATCTTCTCATTTTTCTTCGTTCGTTAACCGACCAAAGTCCACGTTTGTTTCTTCTATTTCTCCGATGATATTTAGCGAACATGAGCGGTCAGACTCGTGTACTTCACATTCAGCGTCATTTAATTCAGTCGGTGAATGGTAACGCGTTATTACCCTGTGAAATTGCAGCAGGTACAGTCTAATACGGCATAAATTATGGAAATAGTTCGCACACTGATGTGGATTTGAATCATACGATTTCTTAGAACTGATTCTATAAGTTTGATTATAATGTATGTTTATTGCTGCGTCTAGTTTATTGAAAAGTACACATTTTTATGTGACAGAAGATCTGTAATCATACGATTTGCGTAATTATCGGAGAAATGAATCAGAGTATCTTGTGATTTATATAGATAGCTAAAATTAAGGCAGTCGTTATCGTTGTATATGATAAATATTATTATCTGTTAGGGGATGATGAATGATTTGAATGAATTCGTGGAAGATCTAAATTAGTCGAGGAAACATTGGCTTTGGAACAATTTTCCTATATTGTCTTGTTGCCAAATAAAACGTGCATTGTACAGGTTGGAAATTTTTCCTGAAATTAATGATAGTTTTGTCTCAAACTTTTTTTAAACCTAGCATAATGCAATATTTTCTACAGTTGCATAAACGTGACATTTGGTAAACGTGATTCACGCATTCTTTCCGGTGACGCGAGTTTAGTCTGTGTTGCAATTTTTTGCAGTAATACAACACTTGTTCGAGGCTGTGAGTTAGCATAGCTTTTGCTGAATACTTATCGTCTACAAACAAGAAAGATTTTTGCACACGTCAAATACGTCCGTGACTTTCATCACGATATGGAAGATTCCGACTTTTCTTTGCATACGCAAAACGATATCGGAATATTAAAATCCACGAATTTCCTTACACGTGATAAACATGTGCCTCGAACGGCGCGTGATAAAATGATGATAGAGGTCATGAACGATCGAGGGTAGCATGAAATGAACTCTAAGTTCTATAACTAAATCGGCACACATGAATCGTTAACGTAACTCAATTGAGAAGAGAGCGTCGAATCGTCTAGAAACACTCGTACTCCTGTTCCAAAAGCGTTAGTGCCAAGAAGGTGCGCTTTGTCGTTCAATTATTATAAATAGAATAATGCTCCCAACCATCCGTTGTATTATCGCGTTGTTAAGTTACTTGTAAAGTCTACCGATTCTTTCGAATATCGTTTTAAGGCTCTTAGTTTTCATATAGTACTATTTTTGCAAGCATTTGTAAAACGTTATCGATGAAATCCAAGATTATCTTATTTTTGGAATCTCGAGCGATGTTTAAATCGCTCGAGATTACTCTAAATATATTTTGACATAGTAAAAATAAATTTTAATTCAAATTTCCCGCATAACGCCACTTTTTTAATTGCTAGTTTCCATCTGAACACGGAAGATGGCAGGACGGTTCCTAATCAATACAAATTGATTGTTTGATGCGTATGAAGCTGTTTTACCTTTCCCTACGCTAGTGGCGCTGCGTGATATTCTCAATGTTATCATTCATCATATCGATATAATGTGGCGTTTACACTTTGGACACTTTTTGAAGCGACTGTGTTGTGTTTGAATGCGATCTGCGATTTAAACGAAGAAAGATTTCTTGCAAAAGGTACACAATATCATCATATTTTTGTTTGTATTATTCTTTTATACTGAACTTTTCCCCTGCATAGAAATGAAGAATTTGTAGGTTATGTTATCTATTGTATTTACATATATCGCGTAGTATAATAAATATATAAATCATATGTATATGTTTTTACTTGTATATTGGAATATATTACTTAATTTTTGTTTAAACATTGTTACAGTTGGTTGGGCGTCGTGGCAAAATGTTCAAGGCTTCGGAGAACCTTCTACAGTAAAGTCACAAATTTTGAACCTTATTAGGTCCATACGAACGGTGGCACGAAGTAATTACAAACAAATTATTTTAATTCGTTTGATAATTAATTTAAATATAACACAAATATGTTGTTTGTTGCAGTTCCATTGATATTCCTAAATATCGTAACAATAATTGTGAATAATTGGTGCTTGGGTGAAAGAAACGATTGATGGTGTAAATAAAAGGACAATGAGCTGTGAAAACTGATGTACATAAACGCAAAATTACATTCTTTTATTTTTACCTTTGTATCGAAGAGTAAAGTATTTTTTATTATATCGTGTTTCAGCATATTTTTGTACTGCAAGTATTTTAAAAGATAGCAGTATTTATATATGTTGTTTCTATCTATATCACTTCTTATTTATTTTTATATTATTTTATAAGCTTCCAATTGTTTAATTATGTTGGATACGTTTTACATATTTTTCTAATCATCGTAGTGAAGACAAAAAAATCTTTATACGATAATGCAGTAATACACAACAAACCTTTTATCATATCAAAATACATATATTTCCATATATACTTAAATATTTATCTAAAATATCATTCATCATTTCGAACTTTTTAGAATATTTCTTTCCACGTTATCTAGCAGTTCCTATTCCATCTGCACTAAACATCTGCTTTTTCCTACACTAAACAGCATCTACTTACTTCATTTTGCCAATGTCTACAAATAAACTTGAAACAACCGTCGAAATTCATATTGCAACATCAACTCTATAAAAGGATGTTTGTCATGCGACATCAACATGTAACTGTAAGTTGCAATTTAGTTCCATTTTTTTTTATCGACGCCAACAATTGAAAATCTCATACTTCGTTAGGAGAATCGTCAAAGAATTGAATATCTTTTTACTTTTATTTTTTTTTCGAAATTCTATTTACTCAAGACACGTGCTCGGAACTTGTTTCATTTTCTCAATTAGTCATTTACATTTTATTCTTGAAAGTACGGGGAAATTCATGGTGAAGAGATATGGCGAACTTCCGCTACAGGACGTCTCTTTCCGTTAAGTGTCTTCGAATGTACTTTCTCACGGGTAATTTAAATCATAAATCAACAGACGAACGTACTGTAAATTATGTTCGACTTGGTGTGAGGTGTAAGTAGTTGGACAGGATGCTCATGTCTGTTTGTCTTCGTATCTTCATAGACGACGCGATGGCGCACGCGGGAAGCCAATGATTTTCTCGTAACTTTCTCCCCTTCTTCGCTTTCTCGGGGTGGAAGTAACATATATACATACACATCTCCGTGCAATCAATAAACAAGTGTCATGTTGACTTTGCATTCTGTCATTAGCTACCAACAATTCAATTTTTGTCACATTTCAGCAACGTGCAACAAATTTCATAATTTCTTAACTTCTTATTGCCAGCTTTAAAATCTTATATCTATCTTTAAAGGATCAATTTATTTTCCTCGAGTTATACCTTGAAATATAGATACATGTCTCACGTCTAAAATAGATTCACTAAACACGGAAAATCGCCACTGAAACGCACATTTGTTTACGTCCGCTTAATCATATATTCAAAACGATAAATAGAATGGTTTAACTATTTCAATTTCCTCCGTTAGATTTAATTTGTAGTGTCCATTAATCTTGGACGCCTTCGCGGTCGATTGGAACGGAAATCGTGAGGCGATATAACGACTGGATCACTTCTGGCTGATCTCCTTCACCGTAATAGTCATAGAAGTGATAAACACGTTTGTGCAATCGAATCCCTGCCATTTACACAATTTCTGAGCACGTATGGTCCCATCAAAATTGCACCGCTTTTTTCTCTCGTGCAAGTTCCACAGTTGCAAGTACGACCTGCATTCCCTGGACTCTTTCGTGTAATGCTTGTCCAAGTTACATAACCGACCCTCATCAGAGAATCTCTCTTTCCTTCTTTTTTAAATTTTTTCTTGCGAATGGCTGAAGCTGCTCGATTAGCTGCGCTGATACACGGCAGTGCCTATTCCATTTTTCGTAGAATACAAACTTGTTGCGTAACCTTTCCGACTTGTATGCGCACGTGCGTGCTGAACAACGTGGAATGTATATGTGTGTTCACAAGATACCAGAAACCATTAGAACCGCTAAAGATATAATTTGAAGAAAAGAGGAAGAGGAAAGAGATATTCCTGGAACTTTCTTGATTTCTTCCGTTCTTCTTTGTTTTTCTTTTCAAAACCTGTGAGAGAATGTTGTGCAAGTTTGTTATCTATCGATCATAGTTGTTTATGCAACTCATCAACATGTTTATCGACGCAATTGAATAAATAGACTTGAATAAAAATGTAGAGATTTTCTTCGCTCATCAAATACTATATTATGATTACTGTATTTTAGGTATTTTCTATATTTATCTATTGTTACGTCCAGTGACTCAGAATCCATTCCCCGGTCGAGGCGGCCATTAGCTATGCAAATATAATTAGCTGGACCACAATAATCCTAAGGAACTATTATAAAACTAAACATTTATATTTTACCATTAGGGCCCTTAATTGTTATAAAATATATGCAAGTCGAGACGTTCCTTATGATTATTACTGCACAAGGTAAAAATGGGAAGGTCGGGTTTTTTTTCACGTTCAACGTTCCTTTCCACCCACAAGCGACCTCACTAGGCGACCAACGCTCAGCAATAGTTTTCCTCTGCGATAGCATCGTCACCGAACTTCACTGGTTTGTTATCCTTAGATCAGTCGTCTATTTAACTTGTTTGTCATTCTTTCAAAAGGATGATTGCAAAGTAATTCTGTTATATTTTATGATTTTCATCGTTTGTAATACACGGTTATTTTTTCAGTCTTTTGATCAGTGTAAAAATTTAATTAACGCATTAACATTAATCAACGTCTCTGTATAAGAAAAATGGCAGTATTTTAAAAAATATCACAAGAAAAATCGAGTTACACGCAACGGATGAAACCAACGGAAAGTGTCGATACAATTGTCGGTAGCAGTATTGTTACCAGGTCCCATAATTATAGAAGGCGACGTATCTTGCTTTAAGAAGCTCGTTAAAAAACGCATCCGTTGTCGCGTTAATGAAGACATCAGCCATATGTTGAGCAATCTGCATTAGGCTCAAAAGCTTGTGGCGCAGAAACGGGATTAGCGAAAGTAAAACAGACAGGGCCACTGTAAACGCGCACATTTTACGAGCCGGCTGCTCGACAAATCTTCTTCCCATAATTGGCCGAGCAGACCGCATTGTGCGTCATCGTGCCCGCGTTTTTCTCTCCTTTCACACGCTGCGACTTCTCCGGATCTGATAGATCGTCCAATTACATGTTTCTCGTGGACAAAAGTTCGTTATGAGCTTCGAGAGTGAAAAAGTTGAGAAAGGAATTCGAATTCTACGTTGTTTAAAATTGTTGTATTAAAATGATCGGGAATTATTATCGTATTAAATCCTAATCTTACATTATTTAGAATTAACATATAAATTTTCAATATTAAATTACTTGGAATATTTTTATCATTTCAATGCGAAGACGAAGAGCTTTTTATGCTCGCGTTAAAGTATTCATTTCTTTTAGAAAAGTACATGTAAAAGAGATCAGATATTGGTTTATTGGATGAAAATCTCCGTGCGATTGGCTTTAAAATATATACTGCGAGGAAAGTGGAAATTTGAACTGTCTGCGTTCCTGCGTGGGTGTGCTTCGGAACAAAAGTCCATTTTAACGAATTTAACGATTCGTTGTTATTTTGGGTTTCAGAACCTAAACATCGTTCCAATTGAATTAGAGAATTAAAGATACATTAAAAAGGGATAAAATACAATTCATTAAGTATTCATACGTAGTTACTCAGGCAGGGTCTACCGTCTATTTTTCATTTGTTCCAGTCGGACCGGAGCAGATGCCGCGTCACAAAAATGGCTGTAACTTATAAAATAATTGAAATTTTGAAAAATCCTTTTAAGGGCATATTCTTGAATGTCTATTCTTTGGAAATATGAAGAATAAATTTTCGATTTTTTCAAATTTGTAGACTAGAATACCCCTTAAAAGAATCCTCTTTGAGCCATGGAATTCCACTTTGCAATTTCATCCAGAACTGGAGCACGGATGGACCTCATTGCGTGAGCGTTTTTCCTTCTTTCGCACGGCTTCTACCTGGCAGGCACGTTTATGGATTATGTACGGCTCTTACAAAATTCCACAGAGAGTCTCACAGTTCCTCTTCTTCTCTCCTTTCCCCTTTCTCGACCTCGCCATTCCTGGCGAAGAGTCGCGGCACTTTCCCTGCTGGACGTCGTACATACGTAAGTCCTTTTAAAATGGCCGAATCGGAATTGACATTCCGATTTTCTCGTTGTTCATAGAAATAACACTTTCTCGATCGCTACTATTCCTTTGTTAATTCCAAAAACTAGAACGATATTTGTATATACATGAAAAATAGTACTCGATAAATTTCGTCATTTGTTTAGCTATTTCATATTTTTCCTTTGAACAATCAGATGAATATGGAAGATGATAGTTTCACAGTGTATAAAGAAGTTGTTTGGTAGTGTTTGAGCAACGAAGAACATCCTATGAAAGGCTCCAAGCCTTTTCACGCAATATCTCCTCCACGTTTTTACTATTAACGCCTTCCGCTCTCTCGATAGTATTTTTTTTTTTTTTTTTATTGTCCACGATATCTCGCCGACATCAAATATTTATTTTTCTTCTGTAATGTGTTACACGCTCTCTTGCGCAAAATCAGCTCGATTAAACACAACGACGTTAGCAGGAATACGGAGAAATATCCAGCTTGATGATTTAATTTAGCTGTAGCATAGCGTTCGCGACTTATTCTTCATTACGGCGTGTTTAATTGCACCAGGCTCGCATTGTGTCCGAGACGCTGGCTGATTACTTAATTCTAGCACACGTTACTCAATTTCTAATTACCCGAGCCGCGGAACTCCTGGCGATCCTAAATCGAAATTGTTTCGAAAGCCACAAGAATTTCCTATTTCATGAGAATTTCCATATTATCGATTTAATCATACCGCTTTCAAACAGTGCAATAAGATCATCATAAAAGACAGACATTCCCATTGAACATTATGGATTTCATAAGGCAGGCGCATCAGCTCTTCTAATGGAGGAAATTCTAGCGCCTGACTTCAATAAGTCTGTTACGTGTACCGATTGCACAAACAACGAAATCTAAACACGCGTAAGCGATTTCACGAGGCGTATCGCGGCTCGTTGTTCAGCGTCTAAACGTTTCCATTGGCTACGGACTTACGTACGTCGAGTCACAGTTGAAAAATTTCCTGTAAATTTCTGATAACACGGAATACTATCTCGTCGAATTGATTTATAAAATTCGATTGACGTTAATAGTAGAAATTTTCTGATCGGTTATTATTTGTTTTTCAAAAATACATTATCCGAGATAAAATTGAAACCTCGAGACAAAATTTCTGTCAACACAAGATACTATTTCGTCGAATCGTCTGTAAAATTCTAATGACGTTCGTTAGAAATCTTCTAACTGATTATTATTTGCTTCTCAAAGGTACGACATTATTCGGTAATAATTCAAAATCAAGAGTACACTACGTGCGCACGTAGTAGAGTCTCGCTTATTGATAGCGCGCTTATTGATAATAATTCCTCTCTCATTTTCGATAATAGGCGAGAATAGGCAAAATTTAATTAGAATTATCGGAACTTTAATTATTGCACTTACGGAGTTTTATAACAATTATGGATTTTTATCTATTTTCAAGCTGAGCTAACGGTATATGTATAAGAGGATAACAAAGAGATGACGACATTCTTGCGCGCACTTTAACAAGCAACTTGAAACGACTTGGATACTATGGACCAACAGCGATCTAATGAGATTTTCGCTGCTTATACCTTCACGTACGCTATATAAAACCGCCATCAATAAAAATTCACGATTCACGGAAAGAAAGAGAATATAAAGGAGTGCATTTCTGCCGTGTGAAAAACGTTAACGGCGGTGCTGGGTGACCTCGTTAACCGAACACGTGGATTTTCGTGGTAATACCTTTTTCTATCGTGCCTGCATAATTCCACCGTAATGAGTGGCTTTGATGCTTATAATTCCACCGGTATCGCTTCCGATAGCAGAGTTTCCAGCTAACGATACTTCTCTTCGCTTTGATCAAATGTTTCATTCCATCATAATCCTTAACAAAGTCAATGTGGAAATTTCATCAGAGAAGAGAACCTTGAAATTTCTTAATTCCGTAGAAAACAGTATCAATTGTGCGTTACTAAATTCCTACGCGAATAGGTACAGTATCGTAGAAAATATGAGTAGGAGGAGCTTGAGTGAAACTTTGGTTGTTAATGGCATCGATAGTAGATGTGTCGCTATGTTTCCTTTGAGTTTAGTGTTGCAAAAGCACCAAGATTATAGGAATTTAGAGAGGATTATCCGGACAAAGACGACTATATAGAGACAGCCTTAACGTAGAGGAAGGAAATAATAATGACCCGAAAAATAATTATCATTAAATTAAAAATAAAGCAAACAAATTACATCTGTACTTCAAAACTATCTATTTATATCTTAAAAAGGTCTAGTATTTACCGCGTAACCGATAGTTAGACTAAAAAGAAAATTCATAATAATCACTACTCTTGTTGTTGTTACACGAGACAATCTCACCTTAAGATATTTAACCAATTTCATAGCAATAAAAATAATGGTTGGAACGAAAATGTCCTAAAGGATGTAACACAATTGAAGGATATTCAAAGGAATTGTGCGAGCATTTTATGCGGTTAATTTAATCAAGTAGGCGCCGACATAAATCCAGGCGAGCGCATTCTCGCGAATGTCGTGGAAAAAGGAATACACTCGAGTATTTCAGGCACTATAGGCAAGGGTCTTTTGTGAGCTGCATAATAGTAAAAGCATACTTGATTATTGGCGTCCCTCGATCCACGAAAGACAATGCAAACTCGTGTTTACACACGAACATGTACACAATTCTTTGGCAAAGGAATTTAAGCAAATTTATGCCTGTAAAGGATAGTTCACGCGAATTTACGATTCATCGCCTCTCGAGCGCAATTGATATCGTTCCAAGGTAGCCATTGTTGACTCGTTACATTCTCGAAATTTCTCTCCCGATTTTATCGCCTTAGCAATGTGTACGTTGGCAATAATGCACCTTTTTCCAAAAAAACATGTCGTTGGGGGCCAATTAATCTGACGTCATTCAGCTTTGAGACAATTTACGATAAGTGTAGTAGGTGAAATACAATTCAGTAGGGTCGTAAAGCGTTAAGCAAGGTCACTAATTGATCTAACTACAATTAAGGCCGTACGTAAGAGTCTGCCCCAGATTTTAAAAATTTATATCATCGCCAGTGGTTCAACGACGTGTCATAAAGTTGGAGTTTTCAATATAGAAATTACTCGAAAATATTATTCTGTTTTTAAATAAATAAACTTTTTGGAAATAGAATTTTGGGAACAGAAGTAGAACTGCAGAAGTAGAAGCAGGATTTCATTCACTTGGACTCTATTTGTTGGAAGGAAGTTTTATTTAATATCCGACTAACTGAACTTTTGTCGATTGAATTCACTTATCTACTATTTTACCCACTCGAGATATTCAGAACGGATGAACACAAGGTGTAATGAAACTGTTCAAACTTTGAATCATCCCTTAAACTCGAAGTGTCTCGTTTAATTCGACAGAGAGCCGGTAAACCGATCTCCGGCCACTTTAATCATCCAACAATTTCACGCTGGGATTCGCTCGAACGCCGCTATCTTTCCCGGTTGACGCGAAATCTCATTCGAAGATGGAAGAACCTTCAACCGTGTGGAACAGCAGTCAAACAGTGTATCAACGGAATGCTAAATCAAAGCTTTCGAAAGTGACTCTTATCGGTATAGTCACAATTTACGATAATGTGTTACGCACAGACAATATAAAAATTTGTCTCGAATGAAATTCGTTCTTCATTAGAAAACAATTTAATAGATAGACTCACGAAAATTCCCACCTGGAACTCGTCAACTGTTTTTCAAAATACACCTAACATTCTTGTATGTTTCTAGTATTTTTCCAATTCATCGTGATATCATTCTTCGCGAATTCATATTGCTCGCATTCTAAAAAAACACTTACCAAAATCCTTACATCTGCAAGGAAACGTGCAATCGAAACGTGTAAATCTCAGCTCTCGCTCATTTTATGATCGCTCTATATTTTTATTCGTGGTGTACGTATACGCGTGAACCTTGAAGCGAGATACAGTTTGGCCAAACGAATTTGACGAGACGCGTCTGGAAAAGGAAAAATAATTTAATAAAAGCCGGTTGACTATAAACCCTTTTATAACACGGTTTCAATCACAAGCTGGCCAGATTGGATATCACGTTACAATGGTATTTATTCCCGATGATGACCCGTTACGACGACCGGATCCATACGCGACAAGACAGAGCTAGCACCTCGTAAATCGAAGCCCAAGACATTTAGGATCATATTAAATGAGGCTAAGTGCGATAGCGGCCGTGATAGGATTAAACAAGATATATACAGTGGCCTGGCTATCTAAAGCTTGTGTATAACGCGTGTCCACATTTTTCATGAATTAATACATAATAAAGCGGAGAGACCACTTAGCGTCTCGTAATTTTGGCAAAAGTACATCGTAAACACTGACGAAATATGATTGCATAAAGAACAGAACCTGCTAATTTCGAAAAAAGTTTCGTGTACGTTTTGAGTGGAATTTCAAAACTTTAAGAATGTAATATAGTAGAAAACAACAATAACGAGGACAAAGAATATTTTTTCCAAGCCACTTTTACGTGGAAAAATAAATTACGATCGTTATTCGATGGTTAAGTATTCGACAATCTGGCGAGCTGTAAGTATTCGCATTAAAAATAACGAGATGAAACTGCAGGAATACGAAGGTACGGGAATGCGTGAAGAAAACGTTCGTTTAATCAATTTACTAGCGTCCATGGCAGCTGTTACTAAAAGCCTGTTGTTCAATCTAGCAACGTGAATGGAAATTACAATTTAAAACGGGTAAAATACTTCTGGACAATCTCTTCCTTTCTCTTTTTCTTTCTTTCTCTTTCTCTCTATCTTTCAACTCACGGCTGCAGTTAATAAAATTCTGCATAGATACAGTTTCTCTGGTTGATGTGATTCACGCTTGGAAATATCGATTTCGTTCGTTCGAGAATATAGCAGTCTTTTTCGTGCGTAAATTGAACTAGGAAGTTTCGTGGACGGTGCTACGTACGTTGGTGGAATATCATTGGCGTCATTAAGCTTCGACTATCGATTTTCAAGTTGGTTGGCGTTGCGACGTCATTCCCCGGGGCATAAAAATTTCGCTTTATCGATTAATACAATCGCGCCTATTTGTTTTAGAAGAGGAACTAATAGAGAATTTTTATTTTTCGAGCTTTTTCTACATTGCAATTTAACTTTGTTACGGTTTAAATTTTGGATAATTGAATTTTATTTTAGCTTCAACCGAGAAAAAAGAACATTCAACTATATGGAAAAATTATTATAGTATATTGAAACGGGGGCGCGCTTATTGATAATAATTCCTCTCTCACTTTCGATAAATTTTCTAATAATAGAGAAATATAGTTTGGGCGAAGAGCCCTCAAAATAACAGAGCAGAATTCATTTTTGTCGAATGATGGAATATTCGAATCCTTACACGCAGAAGAACGGAAAAGTTGTGGATTTAGAATTATCACGATCGTCATGAAGCACACGAGTTAACTTTCAATTAAATAAGCAAACATAGAACTCGATTGGGAAAATAATTTACATCGTTGGTATTAATTCGTCGAATTGATATTTTCAATCTTCCCGGTATCACCTGTACGCAAGTTAATTTCCATGGAAATCTTCACAGCACCACATTTCCTGGATATTTTGATAATTAATTGCTCGTGTATCATTTAAAAAGGCACGTGTAGAATGCGTTGCACGGTACCACGCATGTTACCTAACAAGTTTTAATAAAACCCGGTGAAAATCGATTAATTACTGCGGCGGAAAATTCTAAAAACATTGCATTGCACCGCTCTACTTCGTTTCATGGTTCTCCATACAGGCACAAATGAAATAATCAAACTACGATTCTTTCCAATACCAGCGAAACGATGCACGTGCGTCCCGCTGATGTAACAATACATTGTTATTTCGCAGAGGTTTTCTTATTACGTGGTTCTTTTATACCAGATACAATACCCGCGAGTTGTAAAATTATTTCAAAGACGCGAGTTATGAAAATTGAATTGGATTGCACGTGGTTGGTATGGATGAGAGCAGATTGCGAGAAAAAACTCGGATTTCCTATCAAGAACCGCACAAGATTAGCAACGTTTTAACGACTTCCGATGATCGATTTCGATTTCGTAGAAGAAGAATCGTGAAATCGCATGGGGGCTACTAATTGGGGCGTTGGCAAAATAATCATGCATCGGACACATGGTCGAATCGAAGCAACGTTATTCGTTTCATTTGCACTTGCTAAATTTGTAAATAATTGCTAGTTGCGGACAACCGGTCAAATCGATTAGTAAAATCCTTGATTCCTTTCTTCCTGTTAAAATAGTTAAAAATAGTACTGTTTTAAATATTATATTAAGTGTAAACGCGCAAAGTAAACGGTCAGTAACCATGGAGATTGGAAACATGAATAGAGATGAAACAGAAAAGAAATAGTCTTATTTTTCCAGCGACTGTATAATTCCAAATCATCAGAGAAGATTACACTTTTCAATCAATATTCGATTAAAAGAGACTTCATTTTGAAGACTTATTCACAATCGAGTTTATTGCTCGCCGCATTATTGTTCTTGTCGAGTAGAATAAAAGTAAATAAGATGCGGAAGAACGCGATGCGGAAGCAATTTTCTTCCATACAGAATAATTTAGCAACCTAATGCTATTAGCCAATTGACAAGCTGCAAATTGTACATGTATTTTTTACAATTTCACAGTTTTACGCGATATAAGATAATTGCATAACATGCAATTTCCAAAATTTACATTTAAAATTATAATTTATTATTATCGATCACTTGTAAAGTATCATTAGTTCAATCGTGCAAGGTGGACAGTTCCTATTACCCAAACTAATAAAAAGAAATAGAGAGGATTAGCTGGTGAACCTTTTTCATTGGAACTGCTCGATTATCCGAAATCCCATGGTCCCTACTCGGACAAGTGAGATTCCACTGTATTACCTATCTTTATAGTCGGACGATATGCGTGTGCAACAAAATTTCCTATCTGTGGTCGGCAGGATATATGAAGATAAGAGCAGCATGGGAGAACCGAGATTATTTTACAGACTCGGTTTCTATGAAATTGCAGTATAAGAAAGAAAAGGAGAAGGTAATCCAGTCTTCGAGTATTTACAGTCTTCGAGTGTCCACTCTCCCTTGGGTACAAAGAATCCTCTGTTTCATTGCTAAACGGCACTTTCAGCGCTTTTGTCTTCCGTCTGACTAATATCGGTTTCTACTACTAATCTCATCCAGCTTCGCCGATATCCATGGTACTGGAACCTATCCTTTGAACTAGTCCCCTGAATTATGATCTCTTGTTATTCATCGTATTAGGATAATTGTAATAAATGGGTAAAATGATTACAGTGTGTATCAAATTTAACAAATTGAATTCTTCCGTCATCATCTGAGAGAACTGTGATCGCCATATCACTTGGAACGTTTCAAAACTCTGAACTCGTGCAAGTTTTTCTGGAGCTTAATAATTCTGTCGAATGAATGGTGCTTCTTTGACCGGACTGATTATAATTATGGTGGCACAGCTGGTTTTAATATTCTATATTTTAATTCGCTTATTTGGAGCTTGATTGAAGAAAAATTCCGGAAATTCTGGGATTTCGAATACAATTGTTTCAATTTGTCATCAGGTAACCTATTTATATCTCTCAGATACGTAATTCAAAATTGTAATATAAAATAATTTTTATTCAAACGACTGTAGCTTCTTTTTTTAATCGCGAGTAAAAAAAACGAGACTGGCCTGTAAAACTATTTCTCAATGATTTTATGGCACAAAATCGTTGACACAGACGTTTTATATGTATCTTAAAAGATCATATATTTAAGGATAAAAATGTTGAGTAATTCGTGACAACACAACGTCCGAATATTTTGAATATTATATCGAAAAAAGAGAGGTTTACGGGAAATTGAGAAAGATGTTGGTCCTTTTAAACTGAAAAATATCACGATATTTGGCCGTCAAGCGTCAACGCCGTTCATCGCACGCAAGTGCAATTTTTTCAATCCATCAATCCTTTCTCGATTGACGCGTTCACTGTAAAGCTAGATGATAAAATGGAGTTCCGAGGACGTTAAACAAATTTAATCCCAGTAAGACGATGATATCTTCTCGAAAGAATCACAAAAGACACGGAGATACCATGCCGTTAAAAAAAAAAAACAATTTGGTTTGAGGAAATATGTCGATAGGCTTAAAGTTGAACTAACCTAAGCTTCTTAACCCCTCTTACGAGCTTGACTATGCTACACCATAACGAGTAGAAGGATTAGTTAGGTTTGCTCGAATTTTTCTTTGTATTCGTCGGACAACGAACTAGTATGTAATATGTAATATATATAGAAACATCTTGGCAGTATGTTTTTCGAGAAATCGAATAAGCCGCCCCAATAATTCTGTCTGGTTATCCCTCAGCAAATATCATTTCTATCGTCGATAAATTAATTTTAAACGTCTCATTTTCTCAACCAGTTTATCAAAATTTGATGGACATCATTGACATTGTAGAATCTTTAAGCGAAAATGGAAAGCTCGAAACATAATGAAACGTGTGGGGGAATGACATATTGAATTAAATTTCTTATTACAGTGGTATTTACGTACCTTTAACAATGGACGAGGGAAACGCGAGCGAAATGAGTTTACGGTTTAGCATCGTGACGGGGGTAAATTAAAAACGCCATCTCTACATCCGAGGAAGTTACATTACAACAAAAGTTACAAGCAAATTCTACGCTTTCTGGCTTAATTAATACATTCTAGATTGTACAAAGAGCTAACTAGAAAGTCACGTGAATACGGAACACTGGTTTTTTGTTTAATTAAAGCGTCTCGAAAAGCTCGTTCGAAGAATCGAGTTAAGTGTTAAGAACTCGGATTAAATAGTTAATGACACAGTTTAATCAATTGTTATTTACTTTGTGAACACGAACGTTTTGATAACAAGCGGCTTGTTAGTTGATATTTAACGAATCTAGAAATGCATTTTAATTTGTAGTACATCTGTCACATCTCGGCAGTGCCTTAAACATTCTTTCCAAACGAGATTTCTTTGAATTCGAAAAATCGTTACTTTCACTAAAATTCTACCGTTATATTAAAGCGTTTCCTTTTGATCATCAAGTAGCGTAAAAGTTAGAAAATCACCAAAAAAGCATTTATCATATTTTTCCTATGTAACATTTAACAAACTTCGTTCGGAATATATATGTAATATCGTGGACAAAAGGCCTAAGATATCGGCCGAACCGTAAACAAAGTCGCGAAAGCCGCGGCATCGTCGGGTACATCAATGCGGTCCTTTCAAGTGGATAGTTTCGCGGAAAGGGGCTGCGTGACCCTGGTCACGGGCGTTTCGGGACACGTGTCCGATAGGACGAGAAAAGACAAAGAAACGCTAAAGGCAGTGTTAGTTGAGAAGCCGGAGAGAACGGATGCAAAAAGCGTGCAGTGTGAGTGAGAAGCGAGAGCGAGCGAGTGTAGAAGCCGGAGAGTGTGAATCGGGAAGTCGAAAGCCGCGTATGAAAATAAGACGTACGACAACATTGTAATCATTTCGTTGCTTCGAATATTATTTATTAAATCAAAACATCATTACCCATAATAATCCATCATTACCCAACATAAAGACCCATTTAGATACTACATATATGTATCGTTATATAGTCCACAACTATTGTTTACTAAATTATTAACCGTAAAAATAAATTTCTCGCGATTACTGAAAGAACAGTTTTAGATAAGAAACTGAATCATCAGCGATGTTTGCGTAATTAGTGTGACGGTAAGGTTGACTTTCGTCTTTCTTGAGGGTGGCCCCCATAAAAATATCGAACTGAAACCTCCGGTAGTCTTAAAGCTATTTTCACCAGGCTATGAGTAAACATCGAGCGGGAGGATCGTAAAGTTGAGAAAGTGGCTGCTTTTGACCGTCGGCGGCGTTGATCCACCCTCTATAACTGCCAATAGAGGGTTGCGCATTGCCACCAGTGTACGTTCTGTTGTTTAGACTGCGGTATTATTCCAGAGAACATTTATGTGGTTAGTACGCCACAAAATTTAGATATTCGGCGCAATACCGAGATTGCATGTCAATATGACGTTTCAATATCTCCATTAAGTAATTAAATGAAGCCTGCCGGCGAAATATAAATTAACATCTTTAATAGGCAATATACGCTATTGTACGGAACCATTTGAATTGCCATGTGCACTTGCGGTAATGGTATACCAATTTTTCCAAAATGTATAAATTAATGGCAAATCAATGACTAGAGACGGTGATTAGTGTGTTCTCGTGAAATTGGAAGATTATAAACGCAAATAATCTGTTAACGAGGATCGCGTATAGAATTAGATGAAACTCGTATTAAAGGAATCAGGATGAAAAAATATATAATACAAAGAAATGAACCAAAGTTGAAATTAATCAATATTCTTTAAAAAATGCGTCGTTGTAAATTTGCGAAATTTGTCTACGAAGAATTATGAATTGATCGCTTGGCTCTTCTGATAGTTCTGACGTTATAGAAATAAAAAATAGTCTTCTTCGCAGATAAAGTACACTATCACGTTGACGTACTTCCGGATTTTGGATAATTCTGCTGGAAACAGCGTTAATAATCTTCGCGTGAGTTTAGAAGTACCTCCTTTATCTGACTCGTAGTTTACGAGCGGTTTGAAGATAAAGAACTTTTTAAAGTATGTTTTATTGCATTAATCGCTTGAAAACCATGCTGATGAACTCCGTAAATTGAAAAGCAGAGAAAAATAACGATATTACGTACATTTTTTAAACTTGAACTATGTAATTGTCTATACCAGCAGCTTTGATAAATAAACTTAAGGATATCAGTCAGTTGACTAATTGTAAAATTGCAAATTATTGCGCGAGAAAGCTGAGATAATAAAATTGAAATGCTTTACTTTACTGAAATCATAGCAAATCTTTTGATCGTAATTTTTATGGACGAATTGCATCCTAATTGACTGAACGTTTGAACATTTTTAAGCTTTTATTATTTTAAGGTATATTAAAATACATTAGATGGAGATGATCGGACAAAAGGTAATTTACACGATTCGATCAAATAGTTGCATTAGTATTCATCGTCAATATCCGCCAGTAAAAGCGACACGAAATCATAGTGAATCCTTTAGTAAGACGTGTCCCAAGATCCGTCGCGTTCCTTTGCTCTTTCAAAGTTTATTTCCTGGTGGATCTCCGTCGTGTTCGTTTGAGAAACGTGCCTCAGCTTTCGATAAAATAAAGGCGGGGAACTGTGCGGATAGTTCCTTAGGAAATTGAAGAGAGTACCGACTGTTCCTGGCAATCTCTAAACATTCCCTTGACTACTAAACATTCCCTAATCCGTTTCCTACTTCCAAAGAAGAATAAAAACTTCGAACAAAACGAACTGTTGTTTGAGAAAGAAAGAGTGTAATACTCCAATTACCCACCTATAAAACCCTACTTTGGGCTACTGAAACAAAGAGGATGAATAAAAAGAACAAAGCAGCGTAAGGAAAACAAAGCACGTATTGTTTCGAACTGACAAATAAAATCCAACGCTGCGCGCCGGTGTGATGAATTGGTGCTCTTGAAGCTTAAATACCGAACAGTTTGGAATTTATTTGATAGGTACATTCGTGTCATTTACATTTCATCTATTGTAGAGGACACCAAACTTCGAGCGTCCAATATTTGTTCCCACCGCTGAACACCGTATTCTGCATATTTCAATCGTGTTACGGTAGCGAGTTAGAGAGAACCAGAGAACTCCTGGCCTCTTCAAGATGTTCGATACACCGATACAACGGAACGAGATATTCAATTATAGGAAGAACACTTGATGCACGATTGTAGAACAAGATTGAAGCGTGGTGGCCGATTATTTTCGTGAAAACAACCTACCGTTTGTTCCAAGTGTTCGTTCCAAGTATTCGTTCCAACTGTTCCTTCTGAACGTTCCTTCCCCTCATTCGTGCGAAACGTTTGTCCCAAAGTGTTGGTTCGAAAGGTTCGTCCTACACCCGACAGATCCATTTTTCGTCGTTGATATCATGCCGTCTCATCGTTCTAGGCGACGGGGAGAGAGAGAGAGAGAAAGAGAAAAAAGGCAACGGGATAAAATAACGTTCCCAAAGGATGGAAACATGGGATAACCAAGCCTCGCCTGGTAGCTTTTATTCGAATGGCAACCTTTCTAGACGTTTTTTATACTCGCCCGGTCGTTTTGATTGCGTATTCTTCGTCGGTCGGTTGGTATTTGCTATTCGACGAAGAGGAGGGAAATAGTCGAGTGGTGAACCAAGGAATTTTAATATCACGTTCAACGCTCGGATTTCCGACGTTTTCGTATTAAAACGACCGGAACAGATTGCAATCACGCCGACGGCTACTCGGCAATTAGAGAGAAAACAGGCCAGAGACGACTGTTTAAAGTTGGATAATCGAGAAACGAAATATATGGGAAGAAAGTTGGTTATTCGGCCAAAGGAAAATTAATGTACAATGGATGGAAGGAAACGAAAGAACGTAACGATATATTCCTGAAAAGGTTGACAACAGCAGGTGTTATGGCGGAGCTTCGTGGAACGACGTTCATGTTTCTGAAGTGAAATAATAAACGCGATTTTTCCAATTGGATCCTTCCATATTTTGGACGCTTTATGGATTTTCGATGAATAATGCTATTTTATATAGGTTGGAGTTGATAATCAAGCTGATCCACTCGGATTGGTTATCACACCTTTTATTTTCTCTCTTGTACAAAACACCAAATCACACAGCTAACGTCTAATCTCTCCCAATGCGTCTTAGCAATTAACACGTGGTCGACTCCTAAGACAAAAGAGCGTCGTGAGGAGTCGTGCCAACATAAGCCTAGTAACCTTTTAGCAACTAGCGGTCATACCAACTGAGCATCTCTCAACACTCCCCTTTGATCGCTAGTTTCCAAAAGCCCCATAGCTTTGGTAAAATACTGGGTCTTAACTCTATTTAACCCTTTGGTAAGAATGTCGGCAACATTCTCAGAACTAGATATGTAGATATAATCCAGTATCCCTTTCGACACGCAATTCTTAACATAAAAGTAACGCACTTGAACATGTTTAGAACTCTCGGCCACTACTTCATCCTTGGACCATGAGATCGCTCCAATGTTGTCACCAAAAGTTTTGCATGGACGCGGACAATATGACGATTGACCTAACTCCCTTAGTAATAAGGACATCCACACAGTCTCTCTAGCTGCCTCTTGCATCGCTACAAACTCTGCCTCGCATGTCGATTGAGATATGATTGGTTGCTTTTTCGACAACCAAGACACCGCTCCACCAGCAAGTATAAAAACATAACCGCTTCTAGACTTCCTATCTATTGCACAGCCTGCAAAGTCTGAATCACAAAACACCTTTAGAGGTTGCCCTGTCCTTTGGTATACTAACTTTAAGTCTTTAGTTTTCAACAGGTACCTAAAAACACGTTTCACTGCCTTCCAGTCAGACACCGTCGGATTCGCACATCTTTGGCTTAATTTTCCTATTGCGCACGCAACATCAGGACGGCTTACTGTGGCGATGTACATTATATGCCCCACAGCCTGTTCGTACAACTTATTGTCTACTGGTTCACTATCCACAATGTCTAGTCCAGCCTCGCACTCCTTGGCTAGTGGTGTAGACACTCCAACCTCTTGAGTAATGTCAAACAGCTCCAACATTTGACTTATCTGCGTGGATTGGTCGAACACCACGGTAGTTCTGTTTGGCTTACTCAAGTGGATGGATAGGAATTGAGTATCGCTTCCTAGCATCCTCACATCTAGTTTCTCCTTAATCCTAGTTTTGAACGTGTGAATCATAGCCTCCGTACCGAATACAAGGATATCATCCACATACACAGCCACAATGAGATCCTTGGATTTATTCACATACATGCATGGATCACTCACACATGGGTTCAGATTCATATCTCTCAAGATACAACTTATATACTTAAACCACACTCTCCCCGCTTGCTTCAAACCATATAAACTCTTTTTAAGTTTACACACATACTGAGTTCTATCCTTCCCCGAAACCTTGTAGAAATCAGGTTGCTCCATATATATGTCCTCATCCAAAGGACTGTTTAGATACGCACACTCCACATCAATGTGTTCGTAACACCACTCATTCTCCGCACACAGAGCAAGCAATATCCTTAGTGTCCTACGCTTTACTATTGGGTTAAAGGTTTCGGAATAGTCTACTCCAGGCCTTTGCCAGAATCCTCGGGCTACAAGTCTAGCTTTATGCCTATCTGGGTCTCTTTTCATGACTAGCACCCACCTACAATCTATCACATTTCTATCTAAAGGTCTCTTCACTATATCCCACACATCTTTGTTCGCTAGATTTTCTAACTCCTTCGCAATTGCATCTGTCCACTTTTGAGCATCTGGCCCTTTCAGAGCATCGTACACATTCACAGACTCACATAAACTTTGCTTCCTACAAACTGTCGCAACGTGAGCACAACTATTGCACGTCTTTGGTTTGTGCAATCTCGCTGATCTCCTAGGTACGATTGGTGCACTCACAACTTCTTGCTGACTATTTTCATTTGTTAGGCTATCCAGGAAGTAGTCACTGTGTCCCTCATCGTTTTCACCGTCGCTTTGAGTCTCTATATCGGTTGTATTACCTCCTCCTTGGAGTTCGAAGTCTTCAACGTCCCATATCCATTCGGTGAATCTCCTTTTGATATTCCTTGCATCCACTTTCGTACGCTTATAGGGGAATACGTTTTCCTCGAACCTGACATGACAAGAAATTATTACCCTTTTGGTCTTCGGTAGGTAGATTCTATACCCCTTGACCTGTCTGTCATAACCTACAAATATCCCTTCATCTGCCTTGCTGTCGAATTTACCTTCACCTGGGCTTTTTAGGTACCAGACCCTGCATCCGAATACCCTTAGCCTATTGATCTCCCCTTGGATGTCGCATCCCTTACCTTTCCACAGTTCTAGTGGGATCTTATCTCCGATAGCAGTGGATGGGCATAGGTTCCTGATATGGCATGCAGTGTTCACCGCCTCTCCCCACAGATAGTCAGGGAGCCCTGATTGGATTAGTAGGCATCTAGACATCTCGACCAGTGTCCTGTTCGCCCGTTCTGAAACTCCATTTTGCTCAGGGTTTCTCGGAACAGTCTTTCTGTGCAAGATACCTCTCGCCTTTAAATAGTTCTCAAAGTCAACCCCTGTATACTCTCCTCCGTTATCTGTCTGAAGGGCACAGATTCTCGATTGATGTAGGGCTTCTACTTCCATCTGGTATTCCTTGAAGCACCTGAATACCTCGCTCTTCCTACTGATGATCCTAACGTACATGTACCTGGAGAAATCATCTATGAGCGTTACAAAATAATTACCTCCACCTAACGATCTGCACTGGGCTCTGCCACTGACATCGCTGTGTACGATTTCTAGAGGACGTTGGCACATGTGGTGGGCTGTCTTCGGGAATGGCACCCTTGTCATCTTTCCTTTTACGCAGACTCCACATAGCTCATCTTGTCTCTTGGACTCCTCCTTCACACTTTCTATAGGAATCTTTCTCATTGCATTTCCATGCAAGTGACCCAATCTCTCGTGCCACGATGTGGTACCCTTGTATGCCCTTGCCTCAACGACCTCAATGTCTCCTTCATTCTGGCTAGCTTTCTCCTGATTATGCTCCACGGAGAGGCCTGCCATGTGCTCCTCCGCAGGTATTGTCTCCAGATAGTATACGTCGTCTCCAACCTTTGAGTTGAATACGACATCTCCGTCTTCGTGTGTTCCAATGGCTTCATCCCTAGTGCACACCGTGGTGACGCCCTTTTTTGCTAGTTGTCTAACCGAAATTAGATTTACGTCTAGCTCGGGCACCCATAGAGCGTTGGATAGGGATAGCGTCCAGCCACCACAGGACTCCGCCATCTTTACGATGATTGTTCCCCTTCCCTTGACTTCCAGGTACCCCTTGCCGATTCTGATCTGTCCCGTCGCGGGCGTGAATTCTACGAATCGGTGTCTGCCCGGTGTCATGTGGTTTGAGGCGCCTGAGTCCAGGTAACTTATCATCCCCCTACTCATATGGCTGATCGAAGACAAAGCCAGAGTCGATATAAGTCCCTTAGACTTTGGCCTTTCTTCCGATCCTCTATCCCTCCTTTTCTCCTTCTGGTTCCTTTCCTCCTTGTCTCCCTTTTGGTCTCGGCATTGATACGATATGTGACCCATTTTGCCACATATGTAGCACTTCTGATCATGTGCGTCCTTTGTCTTCGGCCTGGCGCCATCTTTGTGCTGCTTGGACTTCCCTTGTTTCCGGGTCGCCATTGCGCTGCCCCTTTCGGATGATCCTTCCGCCGCATCGAGTCTCCTCTCCTCGAGTAATAAATCAGATTTTACAACACTCGCGCTCAGATCCTTATCGATTCTCGTTGTTCTGAGATAGGTTGAGTAATCTGGGTCCGCCACGAGGCCGGCTAAGAGAAAACACGCCCTAACGTGGTCTTCGATTTTTATACCTACGCTGGATAATTTGTCGCATAGATCTTGTATCCTCCCGCAATACTCGGACACGTCCATGCTAGGGGTCTTCTCCATTGTTCCTAGTTCTCGCATGCATAATACAATGTCCATCGCCGTGGATCTCCCGTGGATATTTTCTAACGCCTTCCAGCACTCCCTTGCTGTTTTCCGGGTCCTGATATCCCCAAGGTATTGGGGGCGTACATGCCGGAAAATGTACGCACATGCTTTGTTGTCCATCTTTATACATTCTGGCTTCATCATTTCCGCTGGAGTAAATCCTGGCTGTACGGCATCCCAGCAGCCCAGGAAAACCAACGAAGCTTCCGTCATTGTTCTCCAGTATTCGTAATTTCCTTTCCTCAAGATTGGGTTCATCTCCCTGTCCACATCGGCCATGCTTTCTTGGTCGGACATAGTGTGCTTTCTCCTCGGATAATTTCACACAAAAAAATTCAAAACTCAAAAATATATATCTCTCCTGCCGCAGTTTACTGCTCTGGGCCCATAACCTGTTATTTTATATAGGTTGGGGTTGATAATCAAGCTGATCCACTCGGATTGGTTATCACACCTTTTATTTTCTCTCTTGTACAAAACACCAAATCACACAGCTAACGTCTAATCTCTCCCAATGCGTCTTAGCAATTAACACGTGGTCGACTCCTAAGACAAAAGAGCGTCGTGAGGAGTCGTGCCAACATAAGCCTAGTAACCTTTTAGCAACTAGCGGTCATACCAACTGAGCATCTCTCAACAAATAATTCGTTGACAAGGCGAGGTAAGTTTATAAATCATTTTTGGAAATTCGTGACGATGACACGGGCCAACAAGAAGGGGAAAAGTGTATCTGGTTGTGAAAGATCGCCTCGTTCACCCGTTGTTGAACGCGTGAAACACTGCGAGCCAACGATGAATTACTACGAAGTGTTTTGCAGTGTGTAGTTTCTGTTCGTTAAACTGTTCGATCATGCGGAAATATCCATCGGCTTCGAATTCGATGCAAATTTAATCGTTGAAATATTTTCTGTAGGATACAAAGGTGATTTGACGTTTTATCGAAAATCGAAGAGGCTGCAACGAATATTGCCCGTGCCTTTCTTCTCTCAGGAAAACAATGGATTGTTCGAGCGTTTCTAATTTCTCTTCGATACATTCCACATTTTTTTAAACAGAGTATTCATTAGAATACCTAATTCTTATAAATATATTTGGAATTAAATCGTAGAAAAATGATGTTTAATTAAACGATGAAGTTATTACAAAAGACTTCGTAACATTAGTAACAGTTGTTTGACTATAAGTCAAGATATAGATCATTCTGTATAATCTCGATTGCACTATATCGTGGGTTTAGCTTCTAACTCATAAAATGCATTATAATCTAAAAAATGAAACGATAGAGTGTCCAGAAATGAAAAATTTTCTTCAAAAGCACGATTCTTCTTTATGTTGATTAATAATAGAATTAAAAAAAAAAAAATTGGCAAGCATTTTGTTTGCCATGTACCTTACAATTCCAACGAATATGATAAGAATAATGTTTTTAATCTTTTTGGACATCTCATCTTGCCAAATGTTGTATCATAAGGTTTGTATCACTTCGAACCAGTCAGTGATTATGTTAGTTGATAAATCTTTTCCGCGACCATTTGCTGGGAACGTTGCACAACACAAAGACGTGAATGCAAACGTCAAAGCCAAACAAACGGGTCGCGCCTTGCAGAAGTTTCGTGTCTGAACAAACACGACAATCTCCTGCGGGAATGTGCAGGTTCACGTAATACGTCTATTAATCGTTCAGTTAAGTTATCTTCATTCATTCGTTAGAAACAACTGTCGCAATTTGGAAACGTAGTACTCGAAATGTTTCCTCTTAAGAGTAGAACAAACGATGCAACAATCATATTATAACTTGTATATGATTTTTCTTTGCATTCGACTGCGGTGGAATTTAAACAAATTTAAAGCAAAGCGTAATTGCAAGAGGCTGACTTCAAAAGAGAAAGTTTGACGTTAGTATGATACACCAAGCTTATTACACCTGTACGGTTCTTTTTCAAATGCGATAACGATGAAAATTTGTAAACTTTGTAATAACATTCGATGCACGATAGTAATAAAATTAGTTTCATAGGAGAAATGTTTAATGCTACAGTTGTGCATCAACCTTATTGCGCCATATACGATCCCTTTTTGCAATCCAATAAAATTTTCCAAAAATTTGATACAAAGCGTACTAGTAATAAAATTAGCCTTAAAAAATGGGTACCATAACGCAATAAAATTCAATATGACAAAAATGATAAAACAACAGGTTCCAGATTTTTTATTTTTACAATTATTAAAATTGCATATTTCTCAGTGATAGAGAGATAACTAACCGCTTTGTAATGCTTTCGAAATTCTAATCGCTTCGGCAAACTTCCATCAGATCGGCGCTTCAACTATTCGACATCATAAATTCAGCCTTCGTCTGCAGCTATCGTCGATAGCTGCATACCTGCAATCCTATTATCGAACTTCTCATCAAAAAATCATTAGTATCGCTTATCCAACGAACCAACGATTGGAAACAAAATGGTCGAAAGATCAAAGTCGTGGGAGAAGCAACTTAATTCGAAGTTGACAGTCGTAATAGCTAGTTGTCGAATCCGAGAGTTCAAATAGGCTTTAATCGAGCGATTTCCTCCCACGTATCGAGCTGATGATCCGGAAGAACATAAAGCCAACTATTGGATACCAGTTTCCACCAAAATCGATTCTGTCGAAGCATCTAGATAGCTGTAACCGATGAACTTTGCCTTTCATATTGTTCCACTCTTAATACCAATCGAGAGTCTCATATTACTATTGATTTGATGAACCGTGTAACCATGTCTCGTGACGTGTACAAAGATTTTGATTCAGACAAAGGTTTGTAACAGCTAGATTTAATTAAGAAACAAATAATTTGAAAAGTAATCAGCATACAATTGTATTATATCAGAAAATCTTGTGATGAAAGTTTTGTCGAAGCGAAGAATATTGTTATTGACCTAAATTAGTAACTTTGCAGCACTTTGAATAACTAAAATAATCGAGAGTTTCGTAGTAATGAATTAGTATATTAAAAATAAACCAGAGAACAGAGGATTAATTGTTTTAGTAACGAGTTCTAACAATGAACAAACAACAGTTGAGAATATTTAATCTGCAAAACAGTGCCAAAGTAGTCGAAGTTCGAAGCGTCCAACTTTAAAGTTGTATCTTTAAAGTCGTTACTTCATATCGTCATTTATATCGTTGAAATTTCCAGAAAAGTAACAGCGACGAATTCACAAAACGATGAGTAATTAACTTTTCAAATTGTAAATTTTCTTTCAACCATCCAATTATTGAATTTCTAATGTTGTAATCTTCAATTAGAATGTTGCATCCAAATTCTTCACGATAAAATAACCTACTAATTCCTTTAATTCTTGTACGCAGCACGATGTAATTAGATGAAACTTACACCCTTAGTCTATGTTAATTGGTGTCGTCCTTTGAAGATACGATCGTCGTCGTTCCTGACATCGTTAATCTCATTCGACAGCGTCCCTTTAACATTTCTCGGGAACAACCAAAGAACACGAATGATTACATCACCGATCAGACATGAAATGAAAAATATGCTTCTAATTAACGTTGTTCATAACAAATAATATTTTTTCTCCTCATATTTTTAATCGTCGTACGAATCGCTACAGCCGATGAAACTCAATTTCTCCTCGCTGCTCGATGATTTTTATCGCTACTCAGAATGAAAAATCTATGTAATATGAATCGAACAGTCCGCGCTATAATTTATTCTACGATATAATTTATCCTGCGATTTACCATTCTGTTCTACGAAGACTCATGGAGTTTAATAAATCTTATTTTAAAGGAGAGAAGCAACTGTAAATCGGAAAAGGACGATGGAATGGTTTTCCACGTCTCGTTATTTCGTTCTAGAAAGATTCGTGGATAAAAAGAAATTAATAAATCCCATTCTAAAGAAGGGACGAAGGCATACATCGAAAGAGAACGGTGAAGTGCTTTTTTTTTTATCATGCATCCCGAACTTTATTCGAGTTTCAAATACATACTACAGCGAAGTTCGCTCGGTAGAATTACAATGGATCGTATAAGCTTCGAAAAAGACGACCAAGTTGACGTTTTCTGATTGATAAATCAGCTCTTTTTTTCTTTTTCGCGGCGAAAGCGTTTCGACGGAGAATTATGGTGATCCAAGATACGCTTTGCTGTGAAAATCTTTAGATCTCGCCTACTCTCCGTGAAAATCTCTTTTAAATATAAATGAGACTCAGCTTTATTCCAACAGGATTCCTTCGAAAATTGGAAGAAGATTGATCAAAAACCATATTTCCACAAAAGTCTTTCGACTCTGACGAAACTACAACATCACTCGTGTAACATTAATCTATCAAATTCAGGTTTAATGGTAATGTTTAAAGGGGAAGAAAGAAATCCACGTTTAAATTAGTTGCTAGACTGTCGATCGATTTGCATTTCCATCGTAATTCGAAGTACATCGCGGCAACCTCATTGAGGGAACGTTTCGATATCTTCGTCAAATCCGGTAGCAAGCTGGAGCTTAAGCTGACGCGAAATATTTATAACTTTTCGATCACGTACGAAAAACTACTCGACTATATCTCTATTTTATCCAACGAATTCCCTTTGTTCGGATCGAATTACGTATATTTACGCATCTCTCCTATGCTGTCACTTCCATGACAATGTTTATTAACCTCGACCCATAGAATTATTTTCCCCCCACGGTTGTGTCACCATATTCCATGTTCCGTAATTCGAATTTCAGAAAAAACACGTTCATTTCTTTTTATAAAAGCAATCTTTACAACAGCGCCAGTTTGCATTGTTAAATACAAATATTTCCATATATGTACAATCGCATGGCGAAATTTGATTTACGAAATTAATATCGAAATAAATTGATATCGAAATAATTTTAGCGACAAGCGTATTAATTGTTTATGTACAGGGTGTCCTAAAATTCAATAACCAAACGTTTCTAGCGCATTATGTTGTAATACGATATGTTTACAATCAAGGAAAAAATATTTATTTGACTGAAAAGTTGTAATAAAAGTCACGGAATGGACTTGCGATTACTGTGCTATAAAATGAGAATAGATTTATAATCACTAGTCAGACTATTAGACTATTTGTTTGGTGTAGATGCTCCATCTCAAAATGTTCACCGTTCGATACCAACCTAATAACGATAAAAGATTAAATTTATTTCCTCGTAAAACTCATTTTAATCGTGCTTCATTTCAATGTATCAATCAACTCTCTGTATTAATTCAAAACACGTGTATCAATATTTGTTCGATGTACCTTTCTTTTTAATATAAAAGTGCATATTAAAGGTCAAAGTATTTTCCACTTCGTGTTTCGTATTTTTATTATACCTTTTTAATAAAGCTTCCAACAACCTGGATTTATATTATACCACATTTTTTGCTTGATTATAGCTGCAGAATTAATTTGCGAAAGTAGTGAAAAAAATGTCTGTTAGATCCTAAGACGGATCTGCCTTTTTTCTATAAAAAAAGTAAAATTGACGGAGTTCCGAACGATCCATAACTGATGAGGAATTAACTTATCGAGTACGGCGTGGTAAACGATCAACAAACGAACTTTCTGATAAATCATCAACATCCTGCACAATTCCATTTCGCAACTTTGTGTGTTTTAGTTATCCGATCAACATCATAGCAAACGAAAGTACACTGTCTAAGTGCGAACGAAAAAAGTTTCTCCTCTTCGTGGCCATTAATCATTTTGCAGACAGAGAATGGATTAATCATCGAGGGTAAATTAAACAAGATACTCTTTTTCTGTCCAGCAACCTTTATCTCGCGATCTAACGTCGGTATCTTTGGACTTGCTCAAAAATCGAGACGACAGACGTCGTGGAGAGACGAAATAAAACGAAAGAAGAACGCGTTGAATTAGACAAAGAGGAGTAACACGTAGGGAAAATCGGACTGTATTGTAGCGATGCTTCCTCATAGACGTCATGTACCGGTGAACTACATATCCAGGAACATGAAATACGTGGACACAGATACGTGGTTACCTCCGTGAACGAAATTTTTATCAGTAGAAACTTTTTACCAACAGTTTCCCTTACCTGTGAATAATACAGTTTACGATTTTTGGACTGTGACCACGTACAGTAATTTGGCTGTTATAATTACTATATATTATACGTATATACACATTTCGCGTGTATGAGATAAATTTTGTTGGTCGTGCATATTATCACTAGATACTAAGTACTCGTAAAATTTCATTCGTTTTATTATCAAACTTGTCATTGTTATGCGAGAGTATTTATCTATACTGGTACTTTGTAAGTTGTAAAATTTCCCTCGTAATATTAATAATAGCTAGAGGACCCTGTAACATCTAGTGGAATAACGAGAAACAAGATAAGTCGTTGAAAAAGTATATTGTCCTAAATCATGTCCAACTAGATCTTCATTTGAATACATGACATTTCGTATGCTTTAAACTAGTAGAAAAAGAGCAACAAAATTTCGAAAGTTTTAGTTCGATAACCAAAGGATGAAAATGTCTGGACGAAAATATTGGAGATTCGCTCGCGTCAAAAATTCAATAAATTACCATCCGGAATTCGGCTGTTTGTGCCAAGTGAAATTTTCAACGACCTGAAAGTCAGCACGTTCCATAGCGAGAAGAATCCTAAAGACGTCGGATCGCGAGAACGTTGATTCTCTCTGGACGAACGGAATTCCGAACTGCCATAAATCCTCAGAATCTTCTCTCGTGAATTTTCGCTGGAACTCATTCAACCGTTTTAATCACTCAACCGCAATTGTCGTGGCGAGAATGATGACTCTTGCGGTCACAGGATGAATCATTCATGTTCCTGCTAAAAAAAACTTTCTTATCGAAGCTATAGATTCGAACGTCACGCGACAACCCTGGCAAGCCGTAACATTTCGAAACTGGACCAGCTTGAACGACAAGGTAACGCTGAAATAAATTAAATCGCGATAATTAAGGCGCAACGTTAAAACAAAAATCGGAATGTAAAAGGACGGCTGGTTGGAAATGACGTTCCTTCGAGGAGTGGCTTTCGCTTTTATTGTTCGAATCCACGGATTCGCGTAGATTCTTAACCTCTGACGAACGTTTCGCTGGCAAGAGGGTCGCTTGAAGGGGTTGAAAGGGGTCAAGAAGATGTCGACATTAAAATTCACGCTCCCTGAGAATTAAACGCGAAAACCATCTATAAAAAAGGTTGAAAAAGTTTTGCTTCTACGAATCGTTCTGCAGAAAAAGGCACGGTTGCTGGAGAAGTGTTGTTTTACAACCGGTCGCGTAATTCGAGGGTTGCCTTGAAGGCAAGATCTCGGCCGAAGCTCGTAAAGGGTGGATTTTGCGCGTGCAAATGGTACTTGAATCAAACAGAACCGAACCTGATCCCGTTCTATTCGAAAGAAAATAATAAAAATTGTTTGTAATAGTTTCTATTTTTTTCGAGAACGATACGAATTTTCGCAAAATTGAGCTAGAGGAAAAAACTGAACTAAAAATGTTTCGCTTTTTTATTCTCGTAGCTTCTGTTGACATTGGAAATTAGGTCGAAAATAAACCAGCTGTAACGGGTAGCGAAATTGAAGTTGTACAAATCGCCATACTCAACATACTCAATTAGAGGAAATCAAAGCTGAACGTAAGTTCCGGACCTGGTATATTTATCTTCAAATGCTTTTTGTATTCTTTCGTTTTTTCCTACGCTGTTTTGTTGCTCTTCTAGATTTCGGCGCACGTTAATTCTCATTTCGCAGGATAATCTATGAAATTCTCACGTGGAACGTATACAAAGGGGATTTTTGCCGACATTACCAGTTTATCTCAAGATTTAGGGTTACTATCCTTTTGCTCTTTTCTTTTACCACCCGTACGAAACTTATTAAATCCATTCAGGATCGTAGATCGTTCAGTTTCCCCTTGTTGAAACTTTGCTTTTTATAGAAAACTTCTTTCCTCCTAGAATATATACTTGAACAAAGTTGTTTCATCCGCAGCAAATTAAGTCGCTAAACAGTAAAGAAACCGTAACTCGTTTTTATTTCTTACTTAACGTTAACGCTTCTGATAACGCGTTTCGCGCTCTGTTACAGCAAAATTTCCCGACGAATAAGCTACATAGAACGTGGCAACGACTAATAAATGCGATACTCCTCAACGAGATTAAAAATAAGAAAAAAAAATCCAAGGCTTTGATACGGTTTGTTTCTTCTGAAACCAGGTAATTCCTGCCCTTTTATTGCCAGTGCAAACGAACACGCGACTCATATTCCGATATTATCTTCGATATGGTTGCTGTCGTGATAGGCTAAGGGAACGCGAGACTGTTATAGATGACTGTTAGATGCGTCAAATAAGGTAGGAAAGGTACAGTTTGAAATTGGTAAATGATGAATATCACTGTAACTTATTGTCGTCTTGTGAACTCAACATACGACCTCGTTCATAAATATTATCAACGTGTACAAATTTCCTAGTAATTTTAATCAGCAACCGGAGTTTCAAATTCGTAAAGTTTACGCAAAGGATCGATTTGCTCGTAATACCAACGTGGTGTCACCGGACACTTGGTCTGCATTGGACAACACGTTAATGCTACAGGATGTGAAAGTGTTAAAATAAAGTTTCTGAGGCTTACTTAACTTTCTGTACGTGTCCTAGTACTCATGGACAGCGATGTATATTTTTTGGATATGTATATTATACGAAATTGAAATTGTTTATGTAAAATGTGTATCACAATGTTTCACACATACAGAAACTATCTCTTTTATTGCATATTAATTATTGAAAAAAATGTATCGCGATATTGCACGATAGCTTTAACGTAGAATAAAATTGGCCTGGTTTCCATTTCTAATTTCCCAGTTATATTATGTTCTATTCGAAACAAGCTTACGTGCTTCTGAACTTTGATGTATAAATCAACAACGACAAATAATATTAAATTATCATTTAAATCTGCCAGAAAAGAAGAATCCAAAAGATGATGAGAAAAGGTTTTATTACAACCTTTCTTCCATCTCTGACAAAGGGAACGTGAATTATTAAAAGGTTTGTCATCCAATAAACTCTACGAGAAAGAAATCGAACAAACTAGTGGTTTGCACGCTGATCGTAACATTATCGTTCACCATATTATCGATGTCGATTAATTTAGCTCAAAATTATCGTCCAACATTTGCGAAGTTTATCGATCACAATGTAGAAAATCAAACAACACGATTGTATTATTCATTCTCGAGGAAAAAATTATCGTGTTCTTAAACAGTCACGATATTACGAAAGTTCGTGCCACCTCGTTCAAGGATTAGACTTGTTGTCACAGAGGAAAAGATGTGCAAGAAAAGCACAAGAAGATACCTCGAATTTGATGAAGACATCGCGGGAATCATCGAGGATGTCGAGATGCCAATGCAGGCACTCAAGGATAAGACGCCACCCACCGAAAAGGCGACCCGAATCGCCAAGGAAAAAATCTTCAAAGGTGACAAGATCACCAGATATATGAGAAAGTCCCCAGTGGAGGGAAGCGCGTGCAAGACAACGAGAAGCCTGGCCAGGAGCCAGCCGAAGGCAACGAGGGACGAAGCGGCCAGCACCTCGGAGCTAGACACACCGGCGGAAATGTCGGACAGCGGCACCGAAGCGGCGGCACCAAGGGAATGTCTCAGGAGGAAGGCCATGGCGAACAGAGCAACGGCCGAGACCGAATGCAACGACGAGGACAGTATCGTCATTAAGATGAGCGAATGGAAGGCGATGACGGAAATCATTACAGAAGTCTTCCGCGAAATCCAAGGCATAGGTAGCAGACTCTACCTCATGAGCAAAAAGGATACCGACATCAAGAAAAGGAGGGACGCCATCAGTAAAAAAGCGATCAAGCTCCACTCGATGTTGGACGAGATGAGGCTCAAAAGGAACGCGAGGACAGTCACGGCCACCAGGATGACCACCCCTCCGGGGAGGAGTGAGGAGAAGGAAGGAAAAAGGAAGGAGATATCGCCCGTCGAGGGGAAGGGCGACACCAAGAGAAAGAGACCAACGACCGTGGAGGCCTCCTACGCAGGAGCCTGTGCCGGCAACAGCTCGGCAAAAGCGACTACGGAACGCACGGACAGCGATGTAAAGGAAGACTGGATCCCTGTCCGCGGAAGGAGAGGAAAAGGAACGGACACCCCGACGGTGGTCAGGAAGGCGAACGCAGGAAGGGCGGCATTGGACAAGCCAAAGAGGCCGGAAGGACCGAAGAGGATACGTAACAGACCCGAAGCCATCCTCGTCAAAGTAGGGCAGGACAAGGAGTGGATCCAGGTCTACAAAGACTTGATGGGGGCAAGGGAGACCCTAAAAGAGAGCTGTGGGGTTAGGAGGACCAGAACAGCTGACATCCTGATCGAGCTGAAAGCAGGTAGCAACGCCAAAAAGACCGCGGCGGATATGAACACGGCGCTAAGAGGCAAGGTGAGAGCGCTACCAATGCGCGACAAGACCTCCGTAGAGATCAGGGATATAGACCCGCTCGTAGGCAAGGAAGAACTAGCCAGGGAGATAGTAGTGCAACTGGGCGTAAGCGACATCACTGAGGTCGACGTAAAGACCCTAAAAATGGCGCCGTGGGGCACCCAATCGGCAATAGTGACGATGCCGAAAGCCTAT
Source organism: Bombus affinis (assembly GCF_024516045.1). Classification (NCBI taxonomy): domain Eukaryota; kingdom Metazoa; phylum Arthropoda; class Insecta; order Hymenoptera; family Apidae; genus Bombus; species Bombus affinis. Next base: position 58,023 of record NW_026109242.1, read on the forward strand.
CTGGCCAAAGAGGGGGCGAGCCGGAAGATCAGAACCGGCTTGACGATAGCCTCGATAAAGGCACTACCCAATGTGGTAAAGTGCTTCAGATGTCACATGTTCGGGCATATCGCGAACAAGTGCACGGCGATAAGCCCTGGAAAGGAGATTTGCAGGAAGTGCGGAGCCAAAGACCACACGATAGCTGCCTGCGTCAACGCACCCTGCTGCTCCATCTGCAGCAAGGAGAAAGGAGTGAAATTTGACCACGTAACCGGATCCCTGGCTTGTCCAGAATATAGAAGGCGGTTGAAAGCGAGTAAATGAGGATACTGCAGATAAACCTCAACAGATGCAACCTGGCGCAGGACATGATGCACCAATGCGCGATCGAACTTAGGCCGGATATAATAATAATTTCCGAGCCGAACAGGCAGCTACCGCACTGGTTTAATGACACCAAAGGAGACGCCTCGATATGGGTCACACTCCTCAATGGCAAGCTGCCTGATGAAACAACAGAGGTCAAGAGCGACGGGATAGTGGGCGTCCGCGTCGGCGACGTCTTCTGCTTCAGCGGATACTGTTCGCCCAACATAAATAAGCCAGCATACTGCAAATACATAGACACGCTGTCTACTATGACGAAGAGCATTGCTAGAAGACACGACAAGGTCGTCGTGGCCGGAGACTTCAACGCAAAGTCAACCTGTTGGGGAGGATCGATCACAGACAAGAGAGGGAGAGTCTTAATGGAGGCACTAAGCGGCCACCGGGTGTTTCCATTGAGGCTCAAGGAAAAGTACACCTTCTTCATGAACGGGAAGACGAGCTTCCCCGACATAATAAGCGTATCCAACAAGGTCAGCGAGATACACGCCGGAAGCGCGGTCTTGGACAAATACTCGGCCTCGGACCATCTGTACGTGCTCCACAGGTTTAAGACGAGGAAGACCCGAACCGTATCGAAGTTCTACAGGTACGTGACCAAGGACATGTCGCCGGAGGAGTTCCTGAGCAGATTCGACGACACACTGAAGAAGGAGGACCTCAACGCGGCTATCGGAGAGGATGGGGCCGAGCCCTTGCAAAAGAGCATCGAAGGTACGTGCGAAGGGATGCTAAGGAAGTCGAACGGTGCGGCGAGCCGCAAGTACGCGAACTACTGGTGGAACCCGATGATCGCGGAACTGAGAGCGCAGGCGCACAAAGCGCTCAGGAAGGTGACGAGAGAAAGAAAGAAGAATGCCGGCAACACCGAGCCCCTCGTCAACGCCTACAAGGAGATCCGAAGGCAGTTAAAAAAGGAGATCGCCTGTAGCAAAAAAAAAAACAGCTTGGGCAGAATACTGCAAGATACTGGAGAGCGACCATTGGGGCAAACCCTATCGCACGGTCATGAAGAAATGTAAAAGCAAGGGACCAACAAACGACATGCCGATCGACATGGTGAAGGCAGTCCTACAGAGGCTATTCACCTTGGGACACGGACCCCCCCCCCCATTATGAGGGCCGCGAATAGGCAGAGACCGAAGAAGAAGGAGATATTAGCCTCAGCGTCGCCATCGGCGAAGGCGATGTCGTCGATGCCGCCAGAAGAATGAACACCAAGAAGGCTGCAGGAGTCGATGGCGTGCCGGGCGAGATCGCGAAGCTGGTAGCGAGTCGCAGGAGCGAGCTCGTGACAAGGGCGTTCAACGGCATCACCGAATCAGGAAGGATCCCAGACTGCTGGAAGATGGCCAGAGTAATACTGCTAAGGAACCAACGCGTACCGGCCGATAAGCATACTCCCAACCATGAGCAAGATCTGGGAAAAATGCTTTAAGAAGATCATCGAGAGATGCATCGGAACGGACCCGTTCCATCGGAGGCAATATGGCTTCAGAAAGAAGAGGAGTACGGTAGATGCCATCTAACAGGTGATGAAGTTTGCCAACATCTGCAAACAGAAGAAGGTAATATGCGTGATGATCACCCTGGATATTAGCAATGCCTTCAATTCGCTCAGCTGGAAGAGCATATACGAGGAATTTGACAAGAGGAAGCTGCCATGGAAGGTCAAAAGGCTAATCGGCAGTTACCTATCCGGAAAGAGGATCATCGTGAGCAACCAGCACGGCACGGTGGAGCACGAGGTGGCGGCGGGAGTTCCGCAGGGATCCATCCTCGGACCATTCCTGTGGAACTTGGTATACGACCGGTTGCTCGAGAGACTCGACAACATGCCAATGGTCAGAGCAACCGCCTTCGCGGATGATCTGGCCATCACATGTTCCGTCGGGAGGAACGAAGAGGCCTCCGTCAAGGTCAACACGATGCTAAGGATCGCCAACGATTGGTGCACGAGTGTCGGGCTCACCCTGGCGAGGGAAAAGACGGAGGTCATGCTCATCACAAGCTTGCGAGTGCCGAGAGTGGTGAAACTCAGGTTGGGCTCCTCGGACATCGAAACGGTCGATCGCATCAGGTATCTCGGAGTCGTCATCGACTCCAGTCGGAGGTTCGGTGCGCATATCGAGATGGTGTGTAACAGAGCCGACAAGTTAATAGGAGCCCTTAGGGGAATTCTACCCAACATCAACGGGCCGCCCAGCTTGGCTCGTAGGCTCTACTACAATGTGTGGGAGTCCATCGTAACTTACGGAGCACCGGTGTGGGCTAGAGCAGCGAATACCGATAAGAACAGGAAAAAGCTGAAACGAGCACAACGAACGGCCCTGTGCATAACAACGACGGCATACCGTACCGTCTCCCACGCGGCACTTTGCGTGTTGACCGGGAATCTCCCGATTTACATAAAGATAAAGATGCGCGGAGAGACTTACGAGAGGAACAAGATCCATGGGTCCAGGATTGGCACGGATGACGGCTCTAAGCTGAAGGAGGAACTGGAGGCGATTCGCAAGAAGGCCCAAGAGGACTGGCAGAAGGAGTGGAACAACTACAAAAAGGAAAATATCACAAAGAAGCTAATACCGAGTGCGCTGCTATTTACCAAAAAGAAGATGGACATCGATCACCACACCACGCAGCTGCTAACCGGGCATGGGAGCTTCGGTGTCTATAGGAAAAGGATTGGCAGGGACAGCGACAGCAACTGTCTCGACTGTGGAGACCCGAGCGACGATGCAGAGCACGCCCTCTTCGCGTGCCCGAAGTGGACGGACAGTAGGATCGAGCTGGAGAACGCTCTGGGCGGGAAGATAGACGTGGGCAATCTGATCGCCACGGTGACCGCCAAGGGCGAGAGCTGGAATAAATTCAGGCAATTCTGCAAGACCGTCATGTGTCACAGGAGGGTGACAGCGAGGGCCTGGGAAGAGGCAAGGAGGAGAACGAGCGTAACAACAACTACGCGGAGCAATGAGGGCAAGAACATGAAACAACGAAAAACCGCAGAAGGAGACCAGCCCAGTATTCTGAACTGGCTGAGAGGACGACATGAGCAGTAACTGCCCGAAGAAGTAGATACAACGGGGCACGAAAGGACAACCCTGATGACTGCCGACAGGTTTTACCGGGGTTGTCTGCCTTCTAAGCGGAGGAAGAAGGAGGAGGGGTTTTTAGTGGGTATGGCAACGACATCCGACCGACTCCCACATAACCCAGTGATGCGGGTCACTGGGCATGCGTAATAGCATTTTCCCCTCCCCACGCAAAAAAAAAGGATTAGACTTAGGGAAAACGATTTTCTGCATGTTATGTGGAAATAATCGCAATTTAAAGTCTCTTTGCTCCAAAACGACGTTCAGCTAATCTCGTTTGGTTTACACGGCCCCCATTTCGTTTAATGAGAGTATAGTTCACGTAGGTACCCATAAAGGCGTAATCAAAATTCCATAAATATGAAACACGCGTATAAACGTTGTTATCCGAAAAAGCCGAATAAAATTCAATGCATGCATCGTCGTAATTTCTAACGCAGAACATCGAACGACGAAAGACGTTGCACCTATTTATAATTAAGTTCAACGTACGTTCAACTGGCCGATTCGCCAGATTCACGTTTGATTTGGATCGCGCGCAAAGTAATTTTCCGCTTCCGATCTCGAATGGAACATGCACTAACATGTCAGACATGTATACAAATTGAGATAACAGAAACATGATAACTTGATTAAAATTGAAGAATCACTAAGAAATTATCGAAACGTTTAAGAATTGTTATTTCATTTAAAACGTTAGACGATGAAGTCTCTCGTCCATCTGATGTAACATAATTAATATTCTTTTTATACTTCTATTTCTTGATCTCAATTTTCATCAATTCTGATATTTATATTATTATTGTATCACTTGTTATTCGATTCCATGTACACTGCAAATGATTTTACGATACAGACTGAGATTTTGAGTAGAGTTCTTAGCGTACGTCATCTATTAATTCACTTTCAATCCTTTCAACAGAGTTTAGATAAGAAAACAGCCAAAGAGAGATTAAAAGAAAATCGGAGATATAAAATGAGAATATAAAAATAGTACTTTGTCTTAATAATTATATTTACACCTAATCTTCCAAATTGCGAAGCAGCTACAAGAATATCGCCATTATCGCTAGACCGTCGGCAAATTTTTAAAATCCTCTAACAGAGAACTCTATACCGTTCTGTTTGTCCCGCATCTCGAACACTGTTCTCTCAACATAGAATTCTTCGTTTTGTTGTTTCTAAAATTGGCGATTCCGCTGCAGCAATTTTTTAAAACTACGATTTACTTTTAACGTCTCTCGGGTTGTTTACGTTGGAACCGCATAGATTCATTGCCAATGCTACTACATTTGTCTTCAAAATTGCAAACGACTATATTATAAATTGCTGGGAAATTCTGCAGTTATCGGAGCTCGATGTTTCTCCGGGGACATTCAGAAAATTTCCCTTATTCTATACATCCGATATTTAGTTGTGTTAAACGTATATGTGACCACGCCACTCGCTCACGCGCCAGCTACGCTTTTTCTGTAAATCGTTGCCCACGTTTATAAGAATACATTTAAAACGCTTGACATTCGTCTTCGTCTTTGTATCACGTATGACAAACGCCATATTCCAATTATACAGTGTGTCAGTTTTATCTGGAAATATTTCGAAAACTATAGATGAGACAAGAAAATTGATTTTCAGGCAAATGTTATACAATTTTGACGGGGTCATATTATGCCGATATTTATTTTATGCTGGAATAACTTTGAAAAGCCCTGTGAAAGTAACGCTTGTGTTTTTTAAATGGGAACTATATTCTTTTTTTTTTCATATTTTCATAACTGACGTTGAAGCGCTTCTTATTTATATTTTTTGCATAAACCCATATCCGGACATTAATTCTTAAGAAGGATGCGAAGTTGTATTAAACATCTAGAAACGACTAGTCGTTTCAGGGATAGTATTTCGGTGCATACACACGTACTCGCATAAACAGCTCTTTTTAGAACCATCAATGATGTATAAAGTCTACCGGAGAAATGGATAACGCCAATAATGTCGATATATCAAGTTTGAGATTTAATATTTCGATAATATTTTATGCGGAAAGTACGTAGTAGTAGAAGCAGGTAATGTTCTGAAAATGTTTTGATGTTGTATGGTGGTTGCAGGAACGTGGAATAAGAAAATATTGGGCTTTTCAAGGACTCTTCGGGGTGAAATAAACATCACCATGATAAACCCCTCGAAATCGTGTAATATCTGTTTTATTGTTCTCGAGATACGCACGTGTTTCCGGGTAAAGTGGATAAAACCGTAAAACGTTGATAAATGTATGTTCGTGTTGATTATGCTTAAACCAAAGAGTATTGCCCGTATGAATAAACGAATGAAATAAGATAAATTTCGAAAATTTGCGAAGAGAATGGGGAAACGTATGTTTACTTCCAGAGTCAAAAAGCAATTGAGGTAATAGGCTGATCGACGGCGTACTGAATTATAAAGCTGTTTTTTATCAAAAGAGAATAAGAAACTTATCGTGTTCTTTCCTCATAGTTTTCAGTTGTGACACTTTTAGAATATACGTGCGACACTACGAACGCAAGGATGTAACAATAAAGGCAGCTCGCGATCGTATTTTTCTAAAATCGAATTAGAAGATTCGAGAAAATTCCTTTGATCTCGTTCGAATCGCGAATGCATCTCACCACCGGTTTCCTAAATAATGTAATTTCTGAAAGCTTTTCATAGACCAGTTCGATGTTAAATTAATCGAAAGTGCTTCTGAGAGAGAACGAGTCGGTTTCTTACGCGTTGTCTGAATGCAACACGGAATTCTTCGTCGGTGCTGGCAACCTTTGTGTTACGTAATTCGTCGTCCATCTTTGCAACCTTTGTGTTACATTTTCATCGATTCGACGCCGTAAATGTGGCGATCGGGTGCAGAATGCCGGAAAGAAACGGGAAATTTGTCGTAAAAGGTGCGCGATCCGATAACGCGAGCTGGGGACGCATAAAAATACGAGTTAATCTAACCTTAAGCATCCTAAGCAAGCCACGATCCAAATATTGATCGTCACGGAAGCAAGGAGGCCAAACACGATAATAAGTCATGGAGAATCATTCTC